>NC_066343.1:2175237-2475237 GCF_022539315.1 Serinus canaria | reverse complement strand
GGAGGTATAATGACAACTGCTTGGGCCTATTGTTTAAGCTCTTGGTCAACTAGCAGAAGGTCACTGAGGCTCATACTATTGATATGATCTGACTGAGCATGAAGTCAAAATTATACTTGCACAATGACAGTGGTGTTTTGGGTTGCAATGTTTGCAGTTAGCCACAATGTGACCTTCCTGCTTCGTCCCTTAAAAGAGGAGTTATGTTATTGATTATCATTCCTGGCATTGCTGTAGTTTATTAGTTTCGTCAGGTTTATTTTGTATTTAGTTATTTGTCACATGAGGATTATGTGGCAAGTCATGGAGTATGTGCCACACATTTTTTATTGCAGCAGATGTTCCTGAAATAGATGTAAGCATCTCTGCAAAAAAGCAGCCCCTCTGTGCCAGATTCCAGCTTGTGCTAATGTGAGAATCCAGTAGGCTGAGAGAAAGAGTATAAAGAACCTTTATCCCTTGCTGCTGCAATGACAGTTTCTGAGTTTTGAAAATGAACTACAGATTGCAGTGAGTTGCAGAGAGAACAGGGGCAGCCAAGGCCAAATCTTTGGCTTGCCCCTCTCTCTCCCTAGTTATACTCCAGAGCACAACTGGTGCCACTTAGTTGTGCAGTGCAATCTCTTCCTGAATGTAACTCAACATTTTGTTAAAATTAAAAATTATGTACTATAAAGTACGTTTATCCAGTATGCATAATCTTCAAAAGGTGGCTGCATTTTCCCCCCAAACTGGCTCTCTTGGCATGTGTTGAAAGCACCCGACTCTGTGAACTCACATCTTCTCCTGCCATATTTCATTCTGCTATTCTCCTGCAGCCTGCAAGGTCATGAAAATCTTTCAAAACTCTGTATTGAAGATGCCACCAAAGCATCTGTAATCAGTGCATACAATTTTTTTTCTCTAAACCTAAATGAGAGATTTAGGAGTTTGTTCCTAAGAAATAACCTTGGGAAAATTTAGTGACAACGTTTCCCCAAATTAATAATTTGCTTTGAACAATTTCAGTATTTGAACTCCACAGAGACCAATTTTTCCAGCATACCAGTCCCTGCCCCTCCAGCTTCACCAATGATTTTTACATGTCACACTATCAGATATGTTATTGAAGCTTGCTAGTCATTTGTCTCATTTCTTTAGTCCAAGAGAGTCAGTTGACTTTTCCAAAAACCTGTCTGGCACGAACTTCTTTTGGTTACTCAGACTGCACACTTTTTCGTTCACACTTTTCCCCACTTTTTTTCCACTAGTTTGCTGGGAGGACTAGTAGAACTGTATGGGGCTAGTAGTTTAGTAGGCTTTGCTATGACCATTTCTGACTGGGGATGTAAAAAACTGGTTTGAAATTCAAGGAAAGTTTTAGAGATGAAGAGAGCTTATGAACCTGAGCATATAATTCATTTGTCCCCCATGTCCTGTAAGTGAGAGCAGAAATGCAAACTTTTCTAATTTTACATTCAGCTGTGCTCCCCTGGTTTTCAAGTTCTGCTACTTTAGTGTGTACTAGCTTTCTGGCAAGTTTTCAACATCTTCTGGGAAATGCTGTGTTTTCCTGCAATGATTTGAAACTGCTGTCCAATAGGTTGCTATTTTTAGGATATTTTTAGCTACAGAAAACTTGAGGGTTTTGGACCAACAATATAATTTTCTGGCCCTGTGTGGAGATACTGAGCATCCCAAATCAAACCACTGCTGTCACTAACACAAGGTGTGTTTTAGAAAAGTCAGGAGATGAACAGCAGGATTAAAGAGGCTTAAACTCCTACATACCATCCACATTTAAGCTTTTCTAAGAACCAGAGCTGATGACGGACAAGTTTTTATTTCATGGATGTCCAGTCAGGCATGACAGGCTGAAAAGGGAATGCAAGTGAATGTAAAAAGTAAAGTAAGAAGAGCAAACAGAGTAAGATGTTGTGGTGGGTAAATGTGGGATAAGATGTTGCAGCAAGAGTTGGGCAATGGATCAGAAGATGTTTTTTTAACCAATTTCTTCTGCGGAGCATTTGTGAGTTTTAACAAATTTTAAATAGGCAACTGGAGAAGCAGTGGAAGCCCATGTATATCCGCAGTGGACTCCCTGACAGTCAACAGCAAATATTCTTCAAAAAGAGAGCATTCCTACCAGAGACCTCACAAGCTGCACTTGCAGTATTACTAATCTCAGCAACAAAGGATGATATCTTTAGGGTAGAAGTTCTGTCAGTGAGACTCACGAGATAATGAGGTAATAGACCATGTGTTGTGTGACAAACAAGCCCGGGTTGGAAAACAGCAATGACACAACCCTCTTTGGCAGTATGGGAGGCAGAGAAATTACATTCCTCCTGTTGTCACTTAAACTTTTGCATTATTTTACTTGCTTTTGCTAGGATATACACAAATATACAAATAAGTGTTTTCTAAACTGAATTGCAGCATTTTCTAATGAGTTTATTAAAGATTTACTGCTACTTCTTCAGTTATTGCTTATGAGTACAGTGTATTTCATTTTTAAATGCTAAATTATTTACGTTCATGTGCATTTCCCACATCTCCCCCTGGCTTATGATATTTCTCTTTTGTCTTTGGATCAACAAGTTCCAAGAAGATGCTCCAGGTACATATGCATATAATTTTGCACAGGTTTGGTATTGCCATGCACAAGGAGCTACCCTTGCAAATGTCTTTCCTCTGCAATCTCTGTGAGAGAAAACTTTCAAACTATATTCAGAAAAATAATGAAATTTGCCTTTTAAATCTAATTTGGATACTTGTATATTGGGATTATATATCGGCCGCAATTGCTCAGCAGCTCTGAAAACAGGAAAATTATGGAGCATTGAATTACTGGAATTATAAAAGCTCCAAAGAGATGCCTATAGAATGGTGTGGGGCCAGCTACAAAACAATTGTTATAATGAAACCTTAAATATAAAGGGATATTGTGTTAAACACTACAATAGCAGCAGAGTGGAAGAATCCTCCTCTGGTATGCAATGCTCCATCAAAGTTACATCTACACCCTGGTGTTATTGGTTTTGAGAGAAGAGGACGACTTTCTGCAAGGTGATGTCACTTGTAACCCTGTGCCACTTCTATTGTTTACAGAAACCATGTTGTCAAGTGATCCAGTGTGTTCCAGTGAGTCACTACAAGAAAAAGTCAATCTCTTCCCAAGATCATGCACTAACTAACCTTTGGAATACCATGGAGCCAGATCTTTCCAAATTTGGTTAGGAAGCAACAATATTTCCCATAGTTCTACTCGTCTAGACAGAAAAAAAGTTCACCACCACATGCCACTCTGATTTCTAATTTCAAGATACATGGACTCCTCTATTTTGCTGCTTAACCATGTCAGGCTGAAGCACCAAGCAAACCCATGAAAATACAAGAATCCCATGCTGTCATTAGGATATTCAAAGCCAGCCCTAAGACAAACTGTTCTCATATGGCTTCCATGAGCTCAGAAAACTCTAGTCCTAAAAGACCCTTCCAAAACCCAAACCTTCCTCTGCTTAACATGAGAGTGCTTCAGGGTAAATTGCTCTGACAAATAATTCTGAGTCATCTTTGCTGATCTGGTGTACTTCAAAGGGTTTTCAGCCATAGTGGGCTGAGGATGCCCCTTGTCTCCATTGACCTGGGCTGAAAGCAGCAGCAGCACATCCATAACATCACAGTGACTCTTTTTCCAGCCAGTGACTTATGAGTAATGTGCTGAGCTCCTGGGAAGGTGCTGAAGGACCTAGGCACTCATTCAGACTAGACTGGAAAGGGTGAAGGTGTTCAGCACTCTGCAACTAATTTTTTTTCCTTAATTTCTGTTGTTGTTTTCCTGATTAATTACTCATGTCTGACAGCGGACGGGACCAAGATTGCATTCATTTTTTATCTGATGGTTTGGTGAGGAAATGATGGTACAAGAGGGATTCCCTTGTGTTGGGACAATGCATTCCAACATAGGCTGGCAGCTATGTGCAGAAAGACCTTGTCAGCCTTTCCATTTTCACAGAGTTTTTCGGCTGATTTTCAAGAAGGGTGAGAATCACAAGTCTCATGTTTGGGGTTTTAAAATAAATTTTCTTACACATCTGCACATGGGGATCATTTGCAGAACAAGCACCCGTCTCCAATATTTCATGTGCAACCTTAAGGGCTTCCAGCAAGGTAATTCTCATGCTGGGAGAATGAGAAGTTCATGAGCTATCTAGCACAAGATGTTACACCTGATTCATTCTGCTAACAAATTTGCCTCTGCCTGTTGAAGACTGCCTGTTGAAGACTGCCTGACTTGACTTATTATACCTTCCCCATCAGCAGAAAAACTCATATTATCACTGGGACAAAGGTGAATTGCCTGGAGACAAAGTTAGAATGAATTTTTTGCAGTCCCATTACACCAGACATTCAAACCACTTTTTCCTGGGCAGAGAACACCTTTGATTTTCATGTGTATATGTGCTTATAAGGCCAGAACAAATTCTCCCAGCAAATCTGCTCCAGGTGAATGTGTCAAATCAGGTAAACCAGAGTAAAGGGTTTTGTTTCTTCTACCTTTTATTCACAATCAACACAATTCTCCAGATGAAGAAGAGCTATGGAGCACCACTGAGGTGGTCTGGAGATGATGCTTCCCATGTCTATCAGCCTCTGTGTAGTCAGATGTGCATAGCATGACGTACTAAATACTAAAGCATGCAGATATTCAAATTCACATACAGCAGTAAGTTATGTGGGAAGAGAAAGAGAGGGAAGTATAGAAATTTATGCTCATGTGTGGCTTCTGGTCCAGAACAACATCAAGATGCTTCCAGTCAGTGTCAGTTTTCATTTAACGAGTTACTTTGTATTTATAGTTTTCTTAATCCCTAAAGCAAAAGAGGGTAATATAAATTTAAACCACAGAAACAATTAAAATCCCCAATTACAATTAAAATCTACAGAGCTAGATCTACAGAGATACAGAGCAACTGCTCTAGCTTTATTTATTGCACACATAAATAACCATACTTCAATTAACATGTTAGTGTCTATGATCTCTTCCCAGACGAAGGCTGCCTCAAGACAGCTTGGTTTGGCTACTGTAAATATGACATGAATTCCTCCCAGGAAAATGTATTTTACATGCTGTTTTTGAAGTAAATTATTTTCTTCTAATATACCTCCACAACTGTCGCAGGGAATTGCACTGCAGATTTAGTGATGCTAAGTGTCAATTGTAATTTGGTGACAACCATTTTATTGGCTATGCATATTGCTCTGCGAGGACCTACTTCTCAGTATGGAAGCCACCGTATCATTAAAACCCACTGATCCTTCACTGATGACATAATTTGACTGGCAGAGAGAGGAACAGTGAGGGGCTTGTTTCCACCTGTGTGGAATCTGCTCTGTGTCAGAGATGAATTTGCCCTCAAATTAGAAACAGCACAGCAGACTGGTGCCTGTGATTTTGCTTGATTTCTTTTAAGGAGTTTTACTGGAATGAAACAGCTGATACGAATCTGTTTAAATATGTCAAACATATATACTATGCAACCTCTAAACTACTCAGATATTTTTAGCCACCGAGTTATCAGTGAAATACTTTCAGCTTAACTGAGCCACATGCTTTTTCTCTCCCCCACCCCTCCTTTTGCGCTCTCATCCATCCATCCTTTGGTCTGCAAGTCTGCCTTTGCAATAAGCTCAGAGTATTAAATTTTTGTGTTAAAAAAGGGGAAAAATGTGTTAACATAAAGCCCACATTTTAACAGATAAAAGAAGTCATACAAGTGGTGTAAAAATTTAGAGGAAGAACAGAACCACAATCATACATTCTGAACATTTTATAAACTGACAATTCAAGTTATGTGTTTTATGCTAATATACATAGTGGTAACTTCTAGCAAACTGTGATTCACACATAAAGAGTAGAAAAGTTGAAGGTATTATATATGTAATATTTATTTTTCACATGTATGTCTTTATATATACATTATGTACTTATTCTGAGAAAGAGGAAATAGATTCTGAAACTTCCTTAACAAATTTAAATCAATATAACTGCCTTTCCATTGACAATATTTAATTTTAGTTTCATCATGGCACTGCAAGGAACAAAGCAAAGTATCTTAAAAGAAAGTGTATCCCTGGTAATTTCACCTAATTTCACACCTACTTGGCATCTTTTCTTAGCGAATTGATTCCATTGAAAATGCTGCCAGTGTTTGCTTATTAGAATTCTCCTTATGGTAAGTTGTGCTTTCCCCTTTAGATTCACTTTATTAATTTTAAATGTAGAAGAGAACTCTTTTCTTTTTCTAAGACAAAAACCATTCCTCCATATACACTTTTGTCTATCTCTTGTATCCCCACAGTTTTTATTCTACCTTTTTTCTATGAAAAATCTTCATTGAACTCTAAACAGCATACATTATTCAGTCAATTTCTGTCCAGTGGCATCAATAATACTCTAGCAGACATGCTAGTTATGACAAATGCTTTGTGTAAGAGAAATGTGTCATTGAAAGTTTAATCAGCAGCTCTAAACATTTCAGATCTGGTAAATTTTGTTCTTGGAAAGAAGCACTCTTTGTTGCTCTATCTTCCAAAGCTTTGGGGAAGTGTTCATTTTCCCCATGAGAATAGGGAGGCCTTTTTTACCCACTCCAAAAAGAGGAAGGTGTTAGTAAAAGAGCAGTTTCCTTAAGAAAAAAATTCTTGCTCTTGGAAACTTACCTTATAGGAAAACTTAAATGTTTTAAATGCTTGCTATTTAAATTCTTGCTGAGACCTGTACACTGTGCCTTTTGAAAGCATAAACAACATGTATGAAAACATACCTTTTATGGGAAAAAAAGTTTTTTTAAGAATTTAAAAAAAATGCAAAAGAACTGAACTATTCCTCTCCCGTTTTGCTGTGCTTTTAGAATAAGTCTGTTAGATTTTTGGCAACAATTGTCCTTCATCTGATTTATAATCATGATTTATACAGCTTGTGAGAGTTGAATAACTGCTTTATTCAGAACCAAACTCTGGCTTTAAATATTAAATTCCTTCTGAGGAATTTTAAGCTTTGTTTTTAGCTATTCTGAAAATTACTTTTGAAAGAGGATCTGCTTTGCTATTAGGATTGTCTTTTTCATTTCACTGATGTAGAAGCCTGGAGTCTTATGAAATAGCAAGATTGTACTCACTATGTTCTCAAAAGTAGTATTTATACTCTAATACGATGTCTTGCATGGGGGATTTTATTTCAGCATCATCTAAAATGTTGTCTGAGGTTCTGGAATAAGGCACAGCTTTCTGGGTGGCTATCTGTTGCATAGAGAAGAAAAATAATATTTGAGCCAAATTTATATAAAGCAGCCACCTGAAAAAATGATGGCATAAGAGAAGGGTAGGAAGAGAACTAGAGATTAATGAGGGTCAACAGCACAGCACAGAGCTTATGCTGGGTTTTGTGAACAGAGCACAAGCTATTAATAGTTTTCAACTTAAGAGCAGAACATTTAAAACATGTAGGCATCCACCAAATAAAAACAATCTGAGAGTAACTGTAAAAAGACATAAAACAGCTAACATGTCCTTTTAAAAGAAAGTTTTATTACTTTTATGTTCTGGCTGAAATAAAGATGTCTGATAGAAAAGCACTATATGCAGAATGCATATGCCAGTTTTTTGTTATTTTTGGTCATTCTAGTCAGCACCAAATGAAAGGGGACATAAGTATTGACATTCTAAATCAGAGCTGCTCTCTTCTGAGTCGCATAGATGATTTAGCATAAGAAGATGTGCTACTAGACACAATGAATAAGTCTGGAACATATTAGTGTTTCTTTTTGCTTCCTGAGAGTGGTGATTTGTATAAATGTTGAGTTTGAGACAGTGTATTCATTCAACAAACATCTCTGGATTATAAATATTTGGATTATTAGGAGACTTGTTTGCATGTACCCAGTCAGTCCTTTGTGAGCCTTGCAAGATGCTTAGTCTCAGAGGTATCATGCATTGAAACTTCAAAGCATCATCACAGAGTAAAAATTCCTCTTTATTAGTTCACCTTACTTGTATTGCAAAAAAGTAATTCAGAAGTAGCACAAAGCTGCCATTATAAACCTACTGTTAGACACAAAAGACAAAACGCATATTTCTCTGCAGAAAGTAATATTATTTCATTACCAACCTCTCTGTGCCCCACCACTCTTCCCCCCCCCCACCTCTCCTGCAAACAGGGAGAAAATGAAAAAATAAAAAAGTCTATGGGGAAACAGAGAGATTCTCTGACTCATCTTGCTTCTCCATGAACGCTGCGGCTGGGCTAGAGCACACTCTCTAATGAGAGGACTGTAATGAAAAAGTGACATTTCCCTCTTGACTGCTTAGTTGGTCATGCCAACAGCCTATGACTTTCTCCATGAGCAGTTTTGGAGAACATGTCATTATCCTTTCCTAGTCCTGCAAAAATCACTACTGGAGCAAAGTGCTGCATGAGGGTTTAAACATGGATGCAGCTGAATGAAGACCCAAAACCCTGGATCACGCAGTCTCCACTTTGTGAAACATGATTTGCAGAACACAAGGTTTAAATCCCTCAAGTGTAAGCAATAATGTACATCTCTAGCCAAGCACAGCTCATTCAGATAAATGCAATTTTCCCTCAGCAAAACATCCAGCATGGGGAGGGAAATATCAAGATTTCAAAATACTAAGGTTTGTAACCAGAACATTTTTGAATATTTTTTTGTGATTGATTCTGATTGGAAGGAAGGTAGCCATTTAATCAGAGTGCTGTAACTCAGTCTTGAGTGTAAAGGATTAAGAGAAGAACTTTTCTTTTTTTTCTTTATATTTGACATGGGTGTAAGTATAACCTAGAAAATCATTGAAGTTGTTAATTGGTCCACTATATAAAACTAAAAAGGACCAAATCCCAAGCGTAAAATAAGAGCCAATGATTTTGGATAGAGCCTTCAGACCTTTTAATAATATTTAATATCCTTTAGTTAATGGTAATGTCAGAGATGGTGCTCTAAGCTCAAAAACAACAGATGTAAAGAGGCCAAAAATTATGTGAAAGAGGTCAATCCCAATTTATTTAATATAATATGTGTTTTACTCATATGTATTGGATTGGTAAATGTGAGGTGCTTGAAGTGAAGACAACAATGCTCAAATTAAAGTGAAAGTTTAATAAGGTGGCTTTTTTTTTTTTTTTTTTTAAATGCTTGCTCTTTTGGAATGCTTTGAAAATCTCTTCCAAGTAAATGAATTCATGAAAGTCTAACAACTGTCAACATTAAGAAAGGCCAGGATATAGAAAGACATATAGTGTAGATTCTGTGACATCAAACTGTCTGCAGGGTTAAAGCAAGTTCAAGCAGGGTCACACCTTTCTCCAGAAAAGGATTAAAAAAAAAATCAACCCCACACCATGCTACCAAAAACTGTCACAAAATCCACATCAATACATTATATGTAATGAAAGCATCAATTCACAGTCTGAGATTCTTTCTAGCTTTCTCTTGAAACCTGAAACTGAACCCACAAAACCAGCTGCTGAGTTGGCATGACAGCTTGAGAAGAGCCAGAAGACCACAATCACGTATTAGTTCTGCTTTTCACAAATTTGTTCAAGATATAGAATTTCTCCTGATTGTTGAATCATTACATAAGGTAGGGAAGCAGTTTGGGGTGTTTTTTAAATTTTTTTTTCTTCTTCTTTTTGTTTTTTTGTTTTATTTTGTAATTTTTTTAAATTTTGAAATTTTTGCCTTATTTTTTTTCCTAGACTCTTGTCTATGAAGTAAGAAACCCAGGAGTTGCTCAGAGAAGTGCAATCTGTAAAAAATAATGATTGAACACTTTTCTATGATAGCCCATTTTATGGGATGGCTGAAATATTAATTTTTTTCTAGGCAATCTTCACTTTTACTTTCTGTGTTATAAGTGAAAAGTATGTAGTTCATTACCATCACTAGAAGGGTTCTTTTAAGTAGTAAAACCAATTTTGTTCATGCTTCAGTTTATGTTGATAAGTTAACACACAATTCTGTTGATATGAGGCACAAACCATGCCAGTCTCTTCACACTGGCAAGCAAGCTACTTTTCTTCTTGCGTGCTCCACATTTGCCTCATTTTTCAGTGTTTTCTCAATTACAGCACGTCTCATCCAGTAGATCCTAAAGCACCTGCCAGATTAACACCCCTTGATATACAAATGACTGCATTTCTCATAAAAGTAGCATTAGGTTTTAACTCACTCTCATAACAGGCTTGACAAGGTAACTATGTTCTTTACCTAATGTCTTTAATTGGGCATGCACTAGTTGTAAGGGTAGGATTAGTTGTTAGCATATGAGCATTTATTTATTTACTGTCTTTTTTTTTTCTCAGAGAGAATCTAAAGTCTTTTTTATGAGAAAATACACACAAAGACTTGGCACTTACCTTGAATTTATAAAGACCTAAGAACACTTAAAGGGGGATTACACTACAACAGTGTCCCTTTGTGGCAGTCAAATTTGTGTAAGTTGTGTACTACAGAAGACAGTAGGTTTGTATGACAACTGGACAAATAAGAATCTTCATTCAAATCCAAGTGCTTGTAAAAATGAGGTGAAAAAAAGAAAGATGTTATCTAATAGTTAAGTTTTGTGAAAAGGAAGAACAACCTCTTGAAGGCTGATCTTTTTTTAAAGGTATGCCTGAAATAAGCCCTTTCATTATTGGGGAGGGTTGTCTCTCAAAGCTTTAATACTCATTTAAGTACCACAGGGTAGGTCTGTAGGACAGAAGTTCTACACCAAAAAGGGGAGACCAATATGAAACCCCGTGTCTGAGCTGTGATCATCAAATGAGATATTAAAGTACCCATCCAGCTGGTATTTTGTATATGCATGTAGAAGTATATGGTAACAGTAAAAGTGTTTGGTGTGAAGAAGTGACCAAAGATTGGAAGGATGATGGAGTTTTTGGTAAGAACTGGTGAAGAGGACACCTCATAATCATTAACTGATAGTGTGCACAGAGATAAGAAAAGAGTTGCGAGACAAGGAGGACAGCTGTGTTGACTTTTGAAGATTGACAGTGGTAATTTAAGCATGTTCCCTTTGCAAAGAAGTTGGAGATTCCCAATCTACATATTAGTAGTCTTCTGCTGGAAGGTGGCACTCCCTACAGTACAGGTATTGAATGCTCCTGATTTGCTTCAGCATGGGGTCAGTGGTATCAGCTTAAACTCCTCAAAAATGTAAGTTAATTAAGGGGCTGCTGTAGTGAATCAGGATTAGCTCATCTACCCTAAATATCTAGCTGACATAGGTGGAAATGTTTCAAGTTCCCAGACAACAATAACAACTTCAGTGGAGTGAGTCCTGTAGCCAGATAAATATCTGTCTATGTCTTGGCTGACATTGCATGTAAACCCTGAAAATTTTCAATCCATGGTATCATGTAGAAATAATCTTAACTGCAATGTAAGTGTTGAGCAAAGAACATTTAAACTGTGTTTAGATAATATTCCAGTATCTAGTCATAATCAATAAATAATGTTCCAAAGCATTCATACATATTTTGTAAATTTGTTCATATAAACTTGTTCATTAACAGAACAAGTTAATATGAAGAAGACACGATGCTACCCAGGAAATATGGATGGTAAAAGGGCAGAAGTCCTGGAATAGAAAAACCTTCAAGGAAAAGCTGTAGCTCTTTCTGTAAACCTCTTACTTGGCTTTGATTTTCCGAGAGAAAGTGGCATGGATTTGTGGGACAAGCTTCAGATGCCCTTAGCAGTAGTCTAGAAATCCTACCAAATTCTTCAGAAACAAATTTTCAAGAATGAGATTATTGAAAATACCAATGAACCAAGGCTGATAAGACTCTTCAGTGCATCTGTTGGCTAATTTTAGGTTATACCCCAGAGCCAAAGAACAGATTGCTATAAAGTTTCAAAACCCCAAAAGGAATAATTTCTATCAGAATACCACAGACATACATAAGTTGGTCTGAAAATCATGGGTAAAATTTCTGATTTTTTTTTTTGGATACTGCTTCCTGGTGTATCCCAATGTGTATCCTGTCTTAAAAGTGATCATTCAACAACTCAACAATAAAATTGAAATTTCCCTTTAAAATCCCTTGATGAAAATAAAGACTATTTCAACAGCCTGTAAGTACATTTTATAAAGTAATTAAAATTTCTTGTGACTAACAGAACAAATAGTTAAGCTTTCAGAAGCAGGTTGGCATTTTTAAAATTTCCAAAAAAAAAAAAAAAAAGGATTTATATGAAGTTATTAGTCTAAAAGTAGTTTTGGATATACTCCCTGTATTTAATAGTCATTCACTTTACATCAAGTGTAATGTGCTTTTTCTGATTAAACTTGGAAGTTTTCTCTTGAAAAATTATATGTCTTATAGGTAGCAGGAATTGAGCAATTTTAGCTATGGCAGAGTAATAAAAAAAAATTCTTCCTATGGATTCATTGGAGATACAAGGACAAATAATAACCTTCGTTGGTCTATTAAAGTACTTATTTTAAAAAAAAGGAAAAATAAGAATAAAGGAAGGAAAGAATTTCATATTTTAATTATCTCTATGTCTTCATATGAGGAAGAAAATTTATAACCATATGTGGATAAAGGTTTAGGAGTAGGATGCTGTTGATGTGTTTGAAAGTATTTTAAAAACAAGTATGAAAGAAATAGCAGTTTGCACAATTTCTAGAACCTTCCTGCTCATTTTTAGTAATAAAGAGATATATATTTTATATACATATTTGAGCAAAAAAAATTTGTTGTTTTGCTACTTTGATTCAGAAATTAGCAATCAATAACACTGATTCTAAACAAATAATGAATATAAAAGACTTATATGTGCAGTAAGAAATAATTTACTATATCAAATATAATACATAAAGGCTTTGCCTCTTGGTAGAATTGACATAAATGCAAATGTAAGCAAACAAGAAACCTATTGGAACAGATGGAATTAGTTCCAAGAAGAAATGCAAAAAGTACTTGACTCAGGCACGTAATATAAAAATTATCTGAATCCTGCCCATGCAGGTGCAAAAGACAAATGGGTATACTCAAATATAGACATCCAGTCTACACTTCACACCTCTTCCATGCAATATTGTAATTTTTGTTTTGCTATTTAAGTTTTCTGGGGGCTTGGCAGGGTGAGAAAGAATTTAAGAAATGCTTTCACATTGAGCTAGGGAGCCTGACCATCCTGTCAGTGAAAGGAAGCAATAAGGCTCCCAGGGTCCATTGCTCCCATCCCTCCTGGGATTTCCCAATTGCTAAAAGTCTATGGACTGCAGTTTTGGATTTGTTTTCTTCATCCTGGACTTCTAGTTGATCCTACTTTTAGAACTGATGTACAGTATTTAGAGTCTGGCACAGATCCACTGTTATCATAAATCCTCTCGGCTAGCTGGAGCAGAGGGCGGTTCCAGGCTTGGAGCTGTCTTCCTGTTAGCACAATTTCTTAAATACTCACAAGATGGAAAAAAGGAAAAGAAATGAATTATTTGGAAATAAGTTTGGTAATCAAAGACTGAGAAATATTATTAAAATTATAACAAAGTTCTTGTCATCAATTAAAGCCCTTTCACCTTTATGTAAACGCTAAACAGAGAAATGATGCTGTTTGTAGCCTTTTCTGAAATTCATGGGGGATATCATGATGAGTATGCTGAGCCCTCAGCCCTGAGGGTTGCTCTGTGTGGGAGGACACACCTGCCTAAATAGGAGTCATCCACTCCCACCTGTGGGATCTCAACATCTGATTTCAGCACGTGCTTTAAATGCAGTCACCTGACAAAACAGTTCTAATTATTACACCCTTGGGCTAACGTTTTTCTGAGTGACTGGCTAAAGCGCACTCCAGCTCATAATTTTTATCTCCAACAGTGGAAGACATAACCTAGTTTCCTCTAATGCAAAAGCCTCTAATCTGGAGGGCAAGACCCTTTCCCATATAACATTGAAGGGAGAAAATGCAATTTGAGTGCAGGGAAATTGCCCACATAGTTTGATAGTTCTACTGTTCTCATCTTTTTTCTCCAGGATTAAATGTCTTGCTTTATTTTATGCTAAATTGTGACCTGGCTCAGACTTGTATATATGTTCTTCATCATATACTGGGAATTTTGTACAGTAAAAACAAAAGGACCTAGAAATGTGGTCTAGTTTCTTATTCACATTTTAGCCATTAAAATGTGCAGATTTCCTCATAGGACTAAGGATATTTTTTCTTAAATAGATAGTCCTGGCTTCAGCAAGTGGCACTTGCAAACAATAAGATTAATTCACCTTTGGGTCAATCCAGCTGTGTATCAGCACAATGTGATTGATTTAATATTTGTGTAATGCAGTAGTGAATCAGGCTCAAGGTTTGAAAACAGAGCAGTACATTAAAATCTACATTTGTATCCTGACACACTGGGGAACAGACTTTCAGATGGGCTTCATCCCAATGTTGTTTCCTCGTAGCACATTTTTCAGCACAAAAATAAAATAATAATAATAAAAAAATCGTCCACAATTTTGCTCTCATGAACACCACAGGGAACAAAAATTAGAAAGTCTCTTGGATAGCGAACTCCCTGAATTATACATGTACCTACCTGAATTATACATGCAATTGAGTAGTTAGATGCTTAACTACTAATATTTGCAATAGAGGGAACCTGTCAAAATCTGGGCCTCGATGTGCAAACTCAACTGCTAACAGCCTCTCAGCTGAGATGAGCAGATATACCGGTGTGCTCAGAGGGGGCTGCCTCACTCCAATTAGCACAACCTAAATGGTTCAGCCTTCCCTCCCCCCTGACATCAGGGACACTACTGCATCTGTCCCCAGCTGAGTCTGACCAGAATATTATATTTCTGGCAGTATTATGAGAAATATATTAATATTTTTCTCCTTTTTTTTTTTTTTTTTTTTTGGTTCGGTTCACATTGACAGTGGCTGAATAATAAGTTGCCCTCAATCTTATAAAGCCAAAAATGCTGAAGAGTTTCAAAGAAGGGAGTCAGGAATGATGGAAGCATTGCTTTTTCTGCTGTGTTTTTATTAACAATTTTTTTTCTCCCAGCCTAAGAACCACCTTTTCCTTTCTAGCTTGACAGCTGCTGCTTAACACCTTTTTTTCCAGCTGGCAGGGCAGCAGGGTGAGCATGTTTGTGGTTCACATGCACTGCTTTTGTAAGCACCAGCTCCCTCCTGAAAATGCACGTCACCCTTGCAACTTGTATGTCTTCCATCACTTTGAGGACTACCTAGAAATACCAGAGGTAAAAGAATTGTCCAAACAAAGGACAACCAAAGCTATATTCTGTTAAAAGCCCAATTTCTGCAATGATTACATTAGCTCACATTCTTCTTTAAGCTGGACTCGATTTTTTTTAATATTAATGCTTGACAGAGTTTTCAGTGAATTACAGTACTTTGTGCTGGTGCGTCAGTGCTGGATGAATGGTCCCCTTTGCCTTTTTAAGGAAAGAGAATGACTGAATGTGAGCAGGGCAAACAGGGGCCTGAGGCCATAGTAAAGGAAGCTTAAATCTATGAAAATCTCTTGGGTTCAGATTCTGGGAAGAGAAAAATCTTTTTTTTTTAATACATTCTTTTCTGTGTAGCACATCTGTTTGCAAGATCTCATCCTACACTTGTGTAGAAGATCACAGTATTTTTTAACATCCACGCTTCAGGCTGAAATTGTGACAGGAACAATGGCTCTGAACATTGACTTATGTTGCCTGGCTTCATAAGGCATGGTACATAATACAGTAGCAACTGCATAAGACCATAAAAAGTAAGATATTTGGTGGGTAGATTCTTAAATGAGGTTACCTTTGCAATCAGAAGAGGCAGCTGAGCTGTTGAGTACTAAAGCCTGAGTTGAGCTGAGCAGTGCAAACCCAGTAAAATGGCATCTCCTCAGATACTACACACTCTTAGGTGGTTTCCTTGTATTTGTGTGGTTAGTAGGCAAGCAGGGAGACATAAGGAAAACTATTTATTTTCTACCATGAAGAATCACAGCATTAGCAATTAATATTTAAATTACCTTGTTTTCTACATTTTTTCCCTGCCTATGAGAACTTGAGCTCATAAAACATCAGAAGAATCCTAAGGGATTTCCAAGAAAACTTCTATTCTAAAACAAGCCCATCAATAATCACCATTTCTTATTCTACTGCAGTGAGGCGTATCAGTGATCCTTACTCCTGGCCATGGTGGACCCCTGCAAAGGTCACAGACTTTTTGATGTCATCCTAAACCATCAGTCCTTAGGCATCCTGCTCAGACAACTGCTTGTCAGCCTGCCCAGGGGGAGGAGAAGCCCAATTCCTCAGATGCTGTAGGAGACACATGATTAATAGCTTTTAGTCAGTCCTGGTGGGTGGGATTACAGTCAATGAGAAAGGCTTAACACCCGTTCACCAAGACATCTGTTGTCTGGTAGCTAGGTTCCACGATGGTCTATCCTTTAATGTAGATTAACTGTTGGCTCGTCCTTCAGTGAGGCACAGCATAAATACTGAAAGACCCTTCATAAAACTGGTGTTTAAATTCAGACTGACAAATGAGCTGTAACCACTACCTGAGGGAATAATGGTACAGCAGCTCTTGTGCAGCTGAGGAATTGGCGAGGCAAGAACATCCTATGGGCAGGTCACTCAAATAACCTCTGCTCTGAAACGAAACCTCTGAGCAGCAAAGGGCTGAAATATGCCCAGATTCCTGGGAAGAGCCACACCAGAGGCCCAAAGATAATGCAAATTTTTTAATGCTGAACACAGTATGGAACACATAAAGGAGCACATGTAAAGAGCAATGGATCCATAATCAGCAAATGGTGCTTGAAGGTATTTCTGGTGTCGCTTGGAAAGGACAGTGAACAGCATTTGAACCTTCTTGAGGTGAATCTTATTCCTTTGCAAAGAATGCCTGTAAGCTTGAGCCTGCATTATTCTCACCTTCTGACTCCCACAGTTTGGGCACTGTCACACACTCCCATGGTGCCACAGACTCTTGTCATTCAGCAGTCCCATGTGACCAGTGTTGCTGGTCTTTCTGAAGACCTATTTGAAGCCCTGTGCTTTTCTGACATGATGTTGTCTCCCTCATGGAGAGGGACAGTTGAACAGACCAGACTCCAGTCTCATGTAAATAACTTTTTAGAACAGAACAGTCTTGGCACATATAGAGTATCTTATAAGAAAGAAGCTAATTTATCAGGACGTTGAAAAAAATATTCCTTTTTTTGTTTGTTTGTTTGTTTTTGTAAGTGTTGTGTAGACAAGAAAGGAAGAAGCCTTTATAATCATCTAGACTATACATAATTGGGTAGAGTAGCTGGGATGACAATGTGTTTTTGAACCAAGCCTTAATGGTATGTTGCTTAATGATTGCTGAGGGGACAAGAGGAGAAAGGTGAATCAGCTGGTCAGTGGGAGATCTGCAATCCACTTCACCAAATCTAGGATTTCATCACAAGTCTGCTGCTGACAGCAGTGTTGATGAACATCTTAAAAAAACTGCAGTATTATGTCACTGTTTAGTTAGGAAAGGAGTAAGTCTGTGCCTTGGAAGTAATACCCTATATCACCTAAACAACTTCATCATCCAAGTTTTTCATGTGTATGCAAGAGTCAGACCCAGATACTTGAAAAGGAAAAAATCTTAATACATTTGAACACCTACTGGAGGATACAAAATCCCTGTATTTGCCTAGGGGATTCTTCATTTTAGCTGCACTGTTTCTAAATCATAGCTATGGTTTAGTAATTTTCAGCCTGCTACATAATGAATTTCACTGTTACAGATTTTCCTATTCAAGAGTAACTGTAAGGAACAAAGGAAAGCAGTAACAATTTATAGACACAATAGTGTAAAATGGTCTTACTTCTGCAGTAGAGTTACTGATTTGATTGCTCTTTTAATAACTTACCTACATTCCTCATATAGAAATTACATGCATGAAGAAAATAACTCCATATATGTTTCAGGTAGGTATTTTCTGTCCATATGCTCATGAAGGAACTGGAAAGGTTCAGGAAGAGAATGTGCACAAACATGTGCATTAAGTCTGACTTCTTCCAAAAGTAAGCAGAAATAAAACAAAGAGAAGACACATGTGTAGTTAACAAGAATATGATACAAACTTTTACTACTTTTACTCTCCTACATAATCCTTATTTAGGAGTGCAATGTAAATAACATCACACTTGTTCACATGTATACAGACTGCATGAAATACTTCAGAGTGGTTTCCCACAGCAATCTTTGGCACTGCAATTTTTTTGCGCAACCCAAACATCCCCATTAAACAAACCCAAACAGGATTCAGAAAATGCAGGGTTCCAACACTTTCCCCCAGGATCAGAGGACCGCTGAGCATTCTTGTTCAATTTAAACAAAGTAAATGGCATACCCTCCATTAGTATACCCTAATGGGCACCCCCACTGGGGACATTGTTCAGGCACCACCACGGACACGTCCCAAGTGCAGCTGGATATGTAAACAAGGACATAATCCCCCTAAAAGAATACTCACAGTTTGGCAGAGCTTGCTGTGTTGTTAATGTATTGTGCCAAAGCAATAAAAAAGCCATCATTTTAAAGTTTATTTGCAAGATTTTATTGATTAACAAGTTTTCCAGAAATCACTTCTGAAGGAAGGACCTTCCAGAAAGTCACCATTTAAGGGAAGAACTTTTCCAGGTGACATTTTTTTTTTTTTTTTGTATCTGTAGCCTGTCCCTCAGAATAAATCACAATTTAGTCTGAGTTCATTTGAGACAGAAAACACATTGCTGTAATAAAATGTAAGGGAGCCTTCTGAATTTTTATTCTAAATTCTCTCCATTTCTTGCAAGACCAATAATCTTTAGGTTGCAGTTCTTCATTAGGCTGGAGATAGTCAAGGTGCTGTACTTTGGCTTATTAGCAATGAATTCAAAACATTAGCAGTTATAAGTTCAACATAGTCATCCTGTTAATGTACAGACTGATGTTTCTGTTTCTCTAAAAAAATAAAGTATCTTGGCAATTTTTTCAGTTTAATTCATTGATAATCTGTATTTTTAAAGTTTTTCTAGAGTTTTTGAGACAATAAAAATGGCAGAATAATATGGCAAGAAAAGATGACATTTTGAAAATCAGATTTCCATGACCCTTCAGTCAGACAGAATAAGTGGTCTGAGGTAAAACTGTACCCAGAAGTACTAGCAAGATTTTTTTATGGATATGACTAATCAAAAACAAATACTAAGCCTTTTTCTTTTTTTAATTGAAAAAAGTCATCTTAGAAATTAAGGAGAAAAGTTCTCTAAGTGTATTATGTAAGAAATAAAGTAGGAGTGCCACAGAGAAAATGATGCCTGGTTAATTCTATCATTGCATATCTTCATTATAATCAATATTTACAGCACTTACACTGAAAAAGTAATATTTTTCAATAGTAAGTTAGTGTTAGAATTATTTTTTGAGTGTGTTTTAAAAAAAATTCTTTCTTTTAAAGTTGTACCATATGTTCAGTATATTTTGGTCCATCAAAAAAGAAATATGTGAATATCTTTTATGCGTGCTGTGTTCAGCTCCACTCAAAAATCATTGCTAGCCCTCCATTTGTGGGTGGACCTTTGGCCACTTGCAATGTTGGTTAACTGGACATTGCTACAGACATTTTTGGATGCAGGATCTCTGGATATCCTGGATAAATTATTACTATGCATGCACAGAACACACGTGTATACAGTGTGCTCCTGCTGCACTGGCTTGCCCTGTGCCATGATGAACTTACCACATGGGTGCGGTTCAGAGGAGCATGTTTGGCAGATCCCGTGCTCTGCATTGCTGTACATGAGCACTGCAGCTGCAACACTTCAGTTTACCACTTTGATACCAGCTGAGCTCAACAGGTGTGTGCTTAAGCTGTTTTTCCAGGAAAGTGTAACTGGAAACTCTTATTTGCCATATAAACCTAATCATAACTAAGAATTGATTAAAAAAAAAGTGTATTTTGGTCTAGCTTGACCCTGACTCCTTAGCTGGAATTTGTTTGCTGGATTCTTTTGCGGCTGAGGTCCTGCTAATGTTGCTGCACAATTACCATTCTGCTGTTTCTACAGATCTGTGCAGTGCCCTGTACAAGGTGCCACTTACCTTTAAAGCCTCTTTCACACCAAACACTGTAGTTACTGACTATGCTGCTATTTTCAAAGGAAAGTTTGAAATTCATGATAGCCCATGCTTTCAGACCTGGTGGGGTAGGGCTTTCAACCTTACAGCCTGTGGTCAGGCAAAGTAAAACTAGAGCAAATTTCTCAGATGTGATACCTCTTCCCTTGGGCTAAGTGCATCCCGTAGTGGGGAATGGCGAGACTCTAGTATTGAGATTGACTCGATTTTTACAACTGTCAAACCTGTGGTTTGATTGGTTGCCAGCTTACTTTCTGGACAAAACCCAAAAGGCCAGGTAAAAGAATTCTCTTTTGTCTAGGAGGTTTTCTTCATTTTTGAGACCTATGGATGGAAAAATGCTGTTATCAGTGACTACAAAATATAGCTGTGCTTATGTCACAGCCATTTTTATTCTGTGGTGGCCATGAGAGATGTCCTTTAGGTGATATTCAACTCCAGCAGAAGGCACTTGTTTAATATCAAATACAGACATCTCTGTCATTTCAGACTTTGCTGGCTTTGATTCCCCAGTACAACAACAACAACAACAACAAAACAACAACAACAAAAATAATAATAATAAAAATAAAACTTACATAGATTATAATTTTAAATCAAAGAGCTTATTATTTTTCACATCCCTGAAAGTATTTGTTCTATTTCTTTGGTGATCATAAAACCACCTTCAGACCATCATAATCTCTTAACACAATGCTATAATTACATATAAATTATTTCAATGCTGAAAAATACTTCTGTTTTGGTCGAAAAATTGAAAAGAATGGCTCAGCTGACAGTGATGCATCATTATAGATCAATACCTTGAGAGAAATTGAGCCATGAGTGAATCACAGCACTGATCTTGCAAGTAGAGGCCAGGATCTCTGATTCCCTGCATCAGTCAAGCTGTGTGACCCTACTTTTGAGTTGGTAAGCATGATGTCACAAAATCAGATAGGGAAGAAAGCAAAAAAAACTCAAAACAAAAAGACCAAAAGAAACCCCTGCCACCCCAAAAGCAAATACCAAAAAACAAAACGTATGTTAAGAGGTCTGTGTTCTTATACCTTCCACCTGGAAGAGCCAAAACTTAGTAAAGAGTGGGAACTTTAAAATGCTTTCCTCTCAGAACATAATTGGTGAACTGTGAATTTATAATTTTTATCATGACGTAATAAAAAAATCAGAGAAAAATAGATACTCAATTTCTATAGCTCCTCTTTTTCACTGATATCAGTTCTTGATGCATTTGATGAAGACTGCGGTCTGTCTGCCTTGGAACTCTGAAGCAGACTACCTGCAGATGGTACATATAAGAAGACTGCATTGACTATTAAGTGAATGTGTACATGTTTGTTCTTCCCATCCACTGCCCACCCTCCCCCCTGGCTCCTCCTCCAAAACTGCACAGAGGAAAAAAGGATTTAAAACTTCTCCTTCTGTTTTCTGTAAAAGCAGTGGAAGGATCACACATAATTATTAGAAGCATACCAAATTTCTGAAAAAAATTGATTATTTTTATTGCTTTATGTTGGTAACCCAGAAGTGAAATAGTTAAATAATTTTGCCTTCTGTTGAAACAAAATAAAACATCTTCATTATCATACATAGCTTTCAAGCATACTATTAGTTGAGGATATAGTGTATCCAGCTGGTTGCTTATATAATCTTGAGGTTTAAATTTATAGAGTAGGAGGTTTAGTGTATTTATGATGCATAGTAAGAATGTATTTAAAAATGCATTTAAAAAGTAACTTGTGCAATATATTATATAGTCTTCTTTAACACATATGCAGAAACTTAAGATTGGATCCAGATTTTCTGTTTGGAACTTCAAGAAAAAATGAAAACATGAGACATTTCCAAAATACTTGATTTCCTATAGAGATGATTTACATTGTGAGACAGTTCTAGATGAAAAAAAAAACTTTTGGGGGCCGGCTTTAGCTGAAAGGAAGTAGTACCAGAGATCAGCTTGGTTTCTATGGGTGAAAACCAAAGGACTGTCAATCTAGGTGCCTGATTACTTGTCTGAGTTGACTTCTTTGGCAACTCATCTCTTTCTCTCAAATTCTCTGGAAAAGCCTTGCATGTGTTTTGGTTTGTTTTGATGTGATGATGGCCAATTGACAAATGACCTACATTTCCATAAGTACTACTTTAGAAAATTGGATGGTTTCATAGCAGTTGAAATAATTTAAAAACCATTTTATACTGTACCTTGCACATTCCTCTGTATGCTCCTAATCTGAAAAAAATCTCTAGAGTTCCATTGCACCCAAGTAACATTCTTCAAATCACTAATGACTTCCAAGTCTATAAACACATTTGGGCCATGTATAATGCTCAAAGATATCTAACTCCTGAGATGCTTAAAGGTTTGTTTCAGGATGAAACCCCAGGTAGGAATCTTCACTGTGGCATTCTATTTTCTGCCTTGGGCAGAGAGGAGAAAAAGAAGTAACGTGGAGGTGTTATGCAGGTGTTAAACTATCTGCCTATGCAGGTGTTAAACTATCCAGCAGTTTTGAGAATGAGCAATCAAATCCTGCCAGGAGAAATGGTTTTGCTCTGCTAATGAGTTATTTGTAACTGATCACCCAGACAATGTAGAAGCATTGAAACCTGTCATCCATTCTATATATCTTTGTTAGACATACAGAATATCTCTAAAGCATGAAGGTTGAAGGTAAGGTTTTGCCATGTTGTCTAGAAGCAGCAGAATGGAGACCCTGTTTTTGCAGTAGCACAGCTCTTTGAAAATAGCAAGGCTTCATGGTATAGTCTAGAGTAGCACGTGGTCCACAGAAGAAAGCAAAACTCAGCCTTAAATTGTACAAGTTTTTCAGCCAATGGCTCTAACAAATTTCAGTAATGGATGTGAGAAACAGAGAGAAATTATCCTTCCACATTTAAATTCAGGATATAAAGATACTGAGTCAGCAGAAATGCTGTTATTATATTGCTGGTGTGTCATACTTGCTGGAGAAAAAACCTGCTGGAATGTCAAGAAATCCTTATGGTGAACTGACGTTTGTGTCACACTTCACTGAAGTTGAGATTAGACATCTGTGACTTTCACCTCTGAGCAGAGATATCTGTGAGGATTTGGATTGGTAACTTTTTGCTGTTTTCTGAAGATCAAGTGAAGAAGCAGAAGCAGCAGATACTTAAGGGTCTGTCTATTCAGTGCTCTGAAAACCCCATTTAGTATCCTCAGTAAAGGTGATGGTTGGAACAGCGCTTAAAAAATCGGTGACAAATCATCTATGATCCTCTGAAGAAAGTTGTACAAATTACATTGGTTTCATTTTGGAAACTGTCTTAAAGTAGTCAGCTGTCACTCTTGGGCCGAGGTTGGGGCAGGAACAAGAGGCAAGATCGTAGAAAGGCAAAGAAGGCTTTGTTCAAAAGAACAGCGTGGTTTTTATAGAGTGGTAGGATAGATTTTATTCCATTGGCTAACTAACAGAGACATCTTTCTCACACACTGTCCTTGAGAGAAACAGAAAAATTAAGTAAATTGTTTACAGTCAACAAGTTATCGCATCTTTCCAGCTCCCTAAAACTTTCAGAAGCTGCTGTGAGAAACGCTTGCCATTTCTCTCTCTGTCCCATGGCATCCACAGTCAACAATTAGTACAATTGGATGGGACTTTGATATTGCCTTAATTTTGGGTAGAATGAGCAATTGAAGAGAACTGGCGCACAGCTAAATGTCTTTCATGGAGCTTTTATAACATAAGGTATGGGAATAAAACCTAATTTGTTTTATGTGGTATTTTAGCTCTCCTAAAGCCTCCATCCCAAACCTTTCCTGTGCTATCTCAACACATCAAAAGCTAGGACTTTTTCTGATTAATTTTATAAAAAATTAAACTTAGTTCAAAGATCATCCTACCTTGTCTAAGAAAAACCCAGTGAATAAAAGCAAATCCTTCATCTGGCATATAAAGGTTTTTGGAATCACACATATGCTTCATTCTTTCTCTGTATAGGTTATGGAGCTGTTTTATTTTAAGGCCTACTTGGGAATTATTGGATCTAAAAGTTCCTTATTGATTCCAGTTTGGGCAGGGACAATCCTCTATGAATAAAAATATTTTGTTGAAAAGGACCAACAAATGAAATATGGCCCTAACTTAAATAATAATGATTCTTTGAGTACAGGAAACAGATAGTCACACGTAACCCAATACTTTTTTTAACTATAAAATTTTTTGAAATTGGAGCTAAGCAGTTTAGTCTCTCAATGAGTAAGCATATAAAGTACTGAAACAGAAGATCTGAAAGCAACAAGGTAAGTAAACTGTGTTGCCAAATCCCCTCCAGAAAATTTCTTGGTAGTCTTTTATTCCTTCTGAATAAATTTTGCTTACAAATTCTTCTGAAATATAAATAAACAAACAAATGCACAAGGAGAACTTCCATCATACCAGCCTCATGCTGAGTTATAGGTTAACTCTGTCAGAAGGTGTAGCTGGCCATAAACCATATTTAATTGCACAAGAATATATTTGCCAGTATGCTAAATAAATAAATTTATGCTCCTACTCAGTGGACCTATGCTGAGAAATTTCTAGGACTTTAAATTTCAAGATTTTTTCATGTCCAGTGGAGTCCATTTGTTGTGTGTTTTTTCCTTTTCTCTTTCTTCCCTCCACCAAGGGTTCATAGGGACTTCTCCTTACACATGACTTTTACTGCTTTAAAGGAACTAAATTGTTACAGAAATTATATGCTTCCAGCCTCATCTCAAATACCATTTCAAATTATGTTTGGATGAAAGTTCATAGCTTAAAATACATGAAAATAAAAGCTTCATAATTGTTCACAAATTAAAAAAATGGCCTTCATGTCTCTGTGACCCACTTTTTTCTTATTTACCCACACAAATTTTGGTTTTCTCCCTAGGCACATTCTTTTTTCCTAGACTGGAAAGGAGAGGAGGACAGGAAGGTAGGAAGGTTTAGTACTTTTCTAATTTGCTGTCAGATGTTTTCCATTGTGGTTATAGGTTCCTCCCTCCCTCCCTTTTTCACTCTTTCTCTCTCTCTTTCTCTGTTAATCCTTTCAGATCATATTTACTGCATTTTGCAAAGTTACTACTCCAGCCTACCTTCAGCATTTCCAGCAGGCGTCATCAATTTTAACTCTCCCCTCAAACTCTGGACTATTGCAGGGTCAACAAATTCCTGCAAACATTTGAGTCAAGCTGGTGCGAGCCTGTCAACTCTCACCAAACATGGGAGCTCTGCTGCATGTTTTCAGACTGTGCAGACCTGGCAAACAGATTCTGCAAATCCTAATTAAGAGACAGAAAATATCAGACACTTGGAAAGAATTAAGGCTCCATCCTATTGAAAGTCTCCAAGATAATGCTTTAGTTTTGGTTGTTCTAGGTCAATAAAGAACTGCTAATTGCAAGAAGTGCAGTCTATAAACTTAGGCTTCTTTAGATTTGAATTTTTCTACTTGTAACTATCTTATTAAAATAATTCACCAACTTTTCTAGACAAAAATAGATAGAAGCTGTAATAAAATGTTTAAAGAGAGGATTAACAAGCAGCTTATTAACACACAGCGAGTACCTAGAGAAAAAAAAAGATAAATATTATTCATAAGATACTGGTATTTACATGAAAAGACAAGCCAAACAAAAATCAGAAATAATAAGGCTGCGCTGTCTCCTCCTTCCCTTTAGCCTACAGTGCCATGTCATGGATTACAGTATAAAGACAACAAACAAGGTTGACAGTTTTTAGAGACACATCCAGTTGCTTTCTATCTGCATGCACAATGTCTAACATGTGAGAGCTCTGATGCTGTAATTGTCTTGTGGAAAAAGTAGAGGATGATAAATACAATTGGCTGTAATATTGATATGTGCTCTGTGTGCACCAGATGTGAAACAACAGAAAACATGTAGAAGGGAATGAGGAAAGTTCATAATTTACAATTTTTAGGTTAGAGGTTTCCATGCTGAAGGTATGTGGGCACCAAAAACTTGACATTTAAGTAACCATTTTTTTTCCTAGCTTTTTAGCCCAAAACCACAGCCAATAGTCTTAACCTCTGATATCTGATATATAAATAAGTTGAGAGCTCTATCCATCCAAGAGGTCCTAATTTAGATTTCTTCCACAAGCCCACCATTCATGTTTCCCCATTAAAATGTTTTAGTTCTACTATCTTGATACTGCTTTCAAATTTATCAGTGTTATGAGTGGTTCCTTGTAGAATGTTTTTTTTCCTTTTGCTATTTCTGTATTTTGAAAAATTAAATCACTGTTTATACTTTTTCCTGAAAACTGGGGAACATATTCCACTCATTTCTACCACTCCAGATGTTAGTTCATGTTGTACCGAACTTATATTGCACAATGGTGAAAGTGAAAACATTTTATACTAAATATTGAGTAGAAAACAATATCATCAGTCCCTTTTCTTCAGATTTATAATATTGACCTCGCAAAAGTCTAGTAAAATAGAGCCATGAATACACGCCTGGAATAGCTTTTTAGTACTTGAACAGCATCATCATATAGAGAAATATTTTATGACACTCAGGATATTTCCTAGTAAACATATGACATATAAATGAAGAAGAAAAAGGGGAAAAAAGGAGGAAATTATGTATGGAGAGTTAATCAAAATGGGGGTTTATTTTAGTTAGGTAACTCAAATTACTGTAGTTTCATTCTTTCCTTCAGCCTTTTTTATCTGAAGCCATGTATCTGAATTAAAACAAAACTATGAACTCATATGTACTAAAACCACAATCAATATCCAGCTAAAACTTCTCTCTCCTTAACTATGAAGGTTATTGTAACATTTTTTACAGTAAAACACAGATGGAAAGCAAGAATTTTATGTAAGTTTGTGAGAAATGCAAATAAAATCTGCAACCTATCTGCTTCACCCTGCATCAGTTGAAACAGAGTTAGCCAAGGTAGGAAATTTTATGGAGCCTCTTCTGTAAGATAGATATCTTTATTTCTGCTATTTATATGTCCTGTCTAAACTAAAATATTTACTGTGTACATATTGATTCTATCTGGGTATCTAAGTGTCCAGGGAACTAAAACATTTGTCACAAGTCCAAAATCTTGCTACTGTCTTTCAGTTGCTTGAGTGCAATATTGTTAATTTGTAATTTGTTAATTACTGTAAATGAGGCCATAGGCACTAGGGTTTGAGTTATTTTTTGCTTGTTTGTTTGTTTTTTTATATTTAATTTAATTTTTTTTTTTCCTGAACCTGCTCTGTTTTAATGTCATTGTTGGACTTCCAAGTCTACTATTGAGGCATTACCATTATTTTCATGTGGAAGGTGACAATGAGGCACAGGCCTCCTCTTGCTTTAATATGCATTATAGATGAAGAATATGTCAAAGCTTCTCAGTCTCCATTGTCTCTGATTGGTATTTGAGAGACAGCACAACTGGTGAGAGAGTGCACAATAACTTCTCCAAGGACTTTGCCCTCCTTATTGGTAGCATGCATTTTCAGAAAAAAAATCCCAAACCAAAACAAAAAGAAGAATCACCAATCCTGCCTGGCAAACAAAGACTGCAGTGGCTAATGAGTGGCAATTAGTGGAGGTGTTCACTTCCCATCTTCTCTTAAGAATTACTATTCTGAGCCCTGAAGAAAAATTCTCTAACTGTGAACCCACATATCTCATAATTATCAGCTGATTGATACTCCTGCCTATTTCCAAAAACATTAGCTGAAAAAAGGGCATTTTTAGCCTCTGCACCACATCAGCAACACCTTGCCCAAGAGACTTAAAAGAAATCTTCAAGAGGCTTTTCTATTTAAGTTACTTGTTAATTTAGGTCCTGTTAAAAGGTAACTCAGATCTATTCGTGTTGCATTTAATGTCCTCTCTACTTATGATAAATTCCATCTGTATTCACACACCTGTGTGAGAGAAACAGCATGCAGAGGTCTACAGATGTTAGATAAAATGTAAAAGGAAGTGTTTTCTGTAAGGGAGGTCAGTTTTTGTTATATATACATACCCCCACATTATTATTTTGACCTTTTGGTTGTCATTGTGGAGTCTCAAGTTTTTTTTTTTTTTTCAGAAAGAAGTATTTTAATTTTAACTTCATCAGTGTTAAGGATTTTATTCTGCTTCCTGTTTCAGGCAGGGAGCAGAAGAAAGTCTCAGACTCCCATTATTTTTAGGAAAAAAGATTCAGAATTTTTGTAAATCACCTAATCAGCATAAGAAATAAAGACTCATGGTCACCATAACCAAACTAAATCTTGATTAGATCAAAGTGTATAGCTCTCAGAGAGGCTAGGCATGCAAATAAATGAAATTTATATGCTATAGTGGAGTAGCTGTCTGCGAAGACCCATAGGTATATCTCACTCTCAGAGTATGAGAATTGCCAAGGACTTTGTTTAATTTAAGAGGTTTCCAATGTAGACTTTAATTTAAATTTGTGTCAAGACATTCTGCATTTTAACTCTATACCAACCTTGCTATTTTACTTTATTTTGTCAGGATCATGTCTGGATAGCCTGTGTTCAAGATTTTATCCAAAAATTAGCAAGGCTGCAAAAGTTTTTCTTTCTAGTGAAGTAAAGTTCAGGTAGTGAATCCTGTATCTTTCTACTAAGGAACAGAGTAATAATCAGTTAGCTTAAAAATCTTACAGGTACAGGTGCAGTTCTCCCATGGTCACAGTAAGTCTTTGAAAATGTGAATTTGTCCTATGAATGATATATGATATCATATATTATATATGATATCATATATCACATATGATATATGATATACTGAACATAATCGTATGATGAAACTTGGCAACTTCTCTTGAAATAGTGCACTGTCACTGATGACACAAAAAATTGTTTTTGAGAAGGTCTGTTCCTGCCTAGGCTTTGCAACTGTTCATGGAAAATAGTAAACTTCTGTAAACAAGAGAATAAGAAGTAAACAAGAGTCAGAAAACCAAGGGAATTATTTTCCTGTTTCCTAGTGTAATTTTTAGAAATAACTGCATATTTATCATGACTGGGCAACAACAACAACACAAAAATTAGTGTAAAATCTATTTTGTAGAAAGAATTTTTCATATTTGGCATTAATGAACTATTGTGCATCTACAAGTAAGAACTGGAAACAGATTTAGTTTAGGAAATTTGTTTTGAGCGGACTCATATTTTGGGAGTTTGAGTTTTCATAAAATTTTATTAATTATTGGTCTCAGACTTTAAGTAAAAGTGAATAATTCTAGGAAAATGTATATTCAGCCTTTCTCTGAGGGCCTTAATATTCAGAAATGCAAGATTCTCCAGTGAATATTGACAAAATATAAGATCAAACTTTCAATTTGTCTTTTAAACTATGAAATTAGTATTTTGGAATAGACATAATTCTGCTCATATTTTTTGCTTATATGCAGACCTTCTCTAAAAACTTTCCTCTAATATGCTATGCACCAAAAAGAAAATCTAAAGCTGTTCTGAGCAAGAAGAGACAAAGGTATTAAACCACATCAGACAGATGATATTTCTTCAGAAAGATGAGAAATGGAGGTTCATTACTCATCTCCAGTTCCCATGTTTATCATCAATGTGCAGCTTACATGAAAGAGTGAATAATGCAAAATTTAACCTTTCTTGCTTCTCTAACATGAAGAGTATATCTTGTATATCCCTTTTTCCTATCTACCTGTCTTCTAAAAGTTGAAGTCTATGGCTGGACATAGATGATAAGTGAACGTTAACACCAAGCATATCATTAACTATCTTATTCTTGACAGTTCTGATTCCTGTAACCACATAAAGATATTTTAATAATTCTGAATTCCTGTTAACATGTAAAGAATCATCAAACCAGGAAAAGGGCGGATTTCCTTCACCACATTTTCATATGGGGAAAATACAGGAAAAAGGTGGGAGGAGAAATTTCCTGAATGCTGTGTGTGAGACCATGATTTGAATGCTTTATGATGATGAAAATAGATCTTCACTTCCAGTAAAGGCATCTGCTTTTTCAGAGTTTTTGAATACTCAGATTTTTAAACTAATCTCAGTAGGAGCTGAAACAATCCAGGCCCTTTCAAAGTCAATACCATAAGGGTACAATACCCTCTAGAGGAATGGAAAGCAACATGCATAACTACAGTATTCTTGTGTATTTCATGTCTAGCACCAGTTTTGTTCTGAATACATAATTCTTTTAATTTTTTTTTTAAATTTCTGAACTAAAGTAATAACTAATAGTGATCCAAATACATTATATTGCACTAAATACCATACCCATGCCCCTTTTCTACTTCCTTTGCTAAAAATGACACAGATTCTTTGCACTGGAAATATGAGATGTTGATTTTCTAAACTACTTATGACTCCTTCTTTATTCTCCTAGCATTTAGTTCATTCCTTTTTGATGGGCTTAACTTTTTTGCTGCCACTCAAACTCTCTATATAATCAGCTTGGACTTCTAAGATTAGTATCCTCCTCTCCTGTGAAAAAAATAACCAACACTTTCAGCTTTTTACCTCCAAACTCCAACTACCTTTTCCGCTGATATTTTTCTTAAGCTCAAGAGTGATTTCTCTTGAGACATGCACAACTGCACAATCACAGCCAACATAAAGCCAGAGGCACACTTTTCCCAGAAAAATACTGTCTGATTTTTTCAATCTTCTCCATCTTTCCATGTGGCCTGTTTTTCCTGCCTTGTAATTCTTGTGCTTTACATGTTTTGCAGAGCACTTAAGTATCTTCTACACAGCTGAGTCTGAATTATTCTTGTCCAGCAAGTGTAAGAGAGAAGATTTTCCTACAGATCTGTGGTCCTGCACAGATACTAACAGGAATTTTATTGAGGTTATAAGTCCTGGATGGTTTTCTGCAATACCATTAACTTGTGCTTGACACAGGTTCTGTCCCTGGCAGCAGCAGACTTACCTGTCTAAGGATTACCTCCTCAAGGACGATTTTGAAGTTAGAGCACTTATAAAACTGCTGTGAAAATACATGGGGAGTTCAAACTTGACACTCTGGAGATGCAGCTCTTCTGCATCTCTTCTATACTCCCCTTCACAGGCTTATTATCTCTGCAGACGTTGCCTAGTATACTGTCTGAATTAATTTATTGTTTAGTGTATACAAATAAAATAAATTTAGTGTATACAAATAAAATAAAGTCTAATGTTCTCTAGTATTGGGTTGGTTATGGAAGAATTTTACTAGTTGTATCCCTGCAATATCTATTTTTAACACAAAATGGAGAAAAAGGATTATGTGAATCCACATTTAATCAGACATTTAAAGAGCAGAAAAGAGAAAGTCCAAGGATCTGGTGAGGCAGAACACTAATGTTAATAATATTTGTATAGGGTTGAATATATCTTAAATGAAGAATATTACACTAACTTGACAGCAGTTGTCTATCTTCTTTTTGAAAAAAAGAGTGAAGGAGTTCCTTGCAAGAAAAATTCAGATTCACAACTAATTCATTTTTCACAGAAAAAAAGCCCGATTGCATTTTGTGCCTTTATGTTATTTGTCAAACTTCTTTAATTTAAATTGCTAGATTTTGAGGTGTACCAGGAAAACCTTTTTTAAATTTATGACTATGAGTACCACTGACACTCTGAAATAAGTGCCTGTAATATATTTCCTACCATAAATGGCAGCAAAGGAAGTATGGTAAGCAATGTTTAGGAGAGAAAAGAACTAATGTCAGGGTGACAGGGTGCATGCAAAACAGGGTTTATTGGCTTGGGATGCTTTTTCCAATTTGCAATTACGTTGACATTGTATATTTGATGATGGCATAACTCTTGAGCTATCATCAAGATTTCTTGGCAGTTCAAAGTAATGGAAAGACCATCAGCTTCCTCAGAAGCGAAGAACTGTGTCTTCTGAAATTAATAGTGCATGGAAATACTGGTTTTGATATTTCTTCCTAAATCCTGTTTGCCAAAAAATGGCACTAATGAACAAACAATTTCAGTTCATCCTGTTTCTTAAACTTCAGTATAACTGAACACATAAGAAAAACATCATCCCTCCTTCTTCTCAAACACAAATTAATATTTTTTGGAAATGCACCCTGAAATCTCAAGACTGTAGCAAAAACCTAATCAGTTTTGGGCAAGATTTTGTTGCTGCAGTCTGCAAAGCTTCAGCAAGAGTAAATGGCTGACAGTAATAGTGTACTGAAGATGTCTTTCCAGATCAGCTGAGGTACAATTAATGTTAGTTCTATTTTCCTTCTTCCTCTTGTCAAGGGAAAGGAAAGTAGGGACAAGAGCCTGAATCCTCAGTCTTCCTGCCACTTCTTCCACCATGGTGTTACAGGTGTGTGGGTAGATCTTCAGCTCATATTTACTGGTATTTACAACCACAAAATTAAATAGGTATTATAGATTTTCTGCTTCACCTCAGTGGCCCAGCTGGTAAATCTCTGGTAGAACTGGACCATCACTGGCTGCTCACTTGCAGCCTGACATGGGAATTTTATTCTCCTTTTCAGTGCCTAGTAGTGTTTCAGAATTTCAGGATGATGATGGGCTTAATGAATCTGAGTGAATAACGTTATGGAAGACAGCTGACAGTTTCAGGCTTGTTTGCACACACCAAGGGCTGATCTTTGTTGCTTCTCCCATCCCAATGTGCCAGAGGAAGTCTGGGCAAGGCCATAATTTCAATCTGGATTTCTTACAATGGTAGGTGTGAAAAAAGCTGGGATTTCTGATGGGATGAGCTTCCTCTTCCAAAGGAGAAGGGCCATGGTGACCATTGGGAAATACAAGGGGAGAAAATTTCTAGCTAGTTCAATCTGTCTCATGGGTGCATTCAGTAAAGTTTAAATTCAAAATATACTCTCCTTATGGTGCCTGTGTTGCAGATGCCTGTATGTTCATCCATTTTAGTTTAAAATAGACGTCAGTGTTTCCTAACAACTATTTGAATAAAATGAAAACAGAAGCTAAATACTGATTAATATTTTATCATGTGATATTTTCCATATTATGGAGATTTGAAGTTTTCAGCTTAAATGCTTATAGGAGTTAAACTTGTTCCCTGAGTTTCAGTTCAGTGCAAAGAGCAAGAAAATGCTGAAAATCAGGACTTGCAATGGCTAACCCAAACTATCTACACCTCTATAATGTCCTATCCCAGCTATGCAACTGTAGAAATAGACTTAAAGAAGTAATCTGTCCTTTTAGCTAATAACATCAAAATGAGACCTTTTTCTTCACTTTGCCTGGACCTCTAACCTTTAAAGGTGACTTAGACAGCTGCACAAAACCTGATCTCATTTTCTGCCCCTGGCAAGATTTTTTCAAGTTCATCTTCTTTTTTTCCCCCTTCTCTCAAAATCTGATGAAAAATGAAATGTCATGAAAACAGGCTCTGAGGCTAAAAACCCTCTGTCTGTCTCTGTGACAGATGTCAGTTTGAAAGGTTTCAGGTCACCTGTCAGAACTATGTCAGTATGATCCATACAAACATCTACTCAACCTCTAACACTAACATTGAGTTCTGCTTTTTAAAATACCCCTTGAAAAAGAATCAAATGATTTCAAGTCACTGCCTTTTCCCCTTTCTTTTAACTCTGATTAATAAGCCAAACTCTCAGGCAAGAGAAAAAAAAAAAAAAAAAAAAAAAAAAAAAAAAAGGAAAAATGGGTGGGGGGAAAGAAAAAAAAGGGCCTGTAAAAAAGGACAGTTTGACCTTTTTGTGCCCCTGGCAGTGAACCAATCAGCATTCTCATAATCCAAACACAGATGCCTGGAGCTAAACAAATCCTATACTTGTGAACAAGAATTCAATTTGCTGTCAAAATATAATGATGAGCAACAAAGTGCTGCTCTTAAGAAAAATATCCTGAAATAAATTAAAATGTTTTTCAATAATAAAGGAAGTAACATGAATAATGTCTTACATCACTAATAGCATCACTTGGGAACAAGTATGTTGAGATATTTATTTATTTTTTTTCTACCTGTGTACATTTAAATCACAGTATCTCATCTCTACATAGACATAATCCCATAATATTTTATGACACCAAAACCACTGCTCATCTAATGCTGCAATTCAGTACTTTATAATGATTAATTAATAGGCTTGCATGTTATTTTGTTCCTTGCTCAGTGTCATAGAGTCTATTATTTCTCACAGGCAAGATCTGCCCTTTTAAGGTTTAAGCTTCTGTTTTGTTTAAAAAAATTGCAGTATTTAAGAGAAGATCCCAGCTGCATGACAGTTTTCATCAGTGTGTTGTTTTAATAGCCTGTGAAACAGATATGATTAGAGCTTTCTGCCAATTTCTATTTTCAAGTGTCCCACATAGATCTTATCAAGTAGGTTGTTGATGTTGATGGGCATATTTTTGGATGTTTCTTAAAAATCTGTAATGTCAATTTTAGGCTCCAATATAACAGTTGGGAAAAAAGATCTGCACATCACACACTGATACACCCCAGATATACAGGATACACATTTAAATGTAAGCACTAAGCAATTCAGTACTATTTTGATTTTTTTTTCAGGACTAAATATGTGATTTAATTCACAAATGGAACTGGTGAAAAAGAATAGGTGGTCATTTTATGCTGTCTTATTGTGGAACTGTCTCCTCGCATGTAGAATCCACGTTTTAACATTTTTCTAACAGGTATTTGTATGCTGTTGCTCCCTACAGGACCATAATCTTTCCTTTTCTGTTATGTGCCTATGGGAAACAAGCTTCATCAGATTTCAATTCCTCCTTTTTTTTTGCTTTTAGATGCCTAATGCTGGTACTATTCTACTCACCAGCAGTTGGTTTCATTAATATTAAAACTGAATCATTTGACAGGAAAACAGTCAGCTTGATATCAAATGTTACAGCTGTTACAAAACAACTATCAGCTTTACTTTGGGCCATCCTAAAGAGACTTGGGAACAATTGAAGACAGAACCATCCAGAGAAAACTATTAGTATTGTTCAGATGAAGAAAGCTACAAACATCCTGAAATACTTAACTGCATCTAATTTCTTTGTAACTCCTATATACAGGTTTTTTACTTTAATGTAACTTTCTTTGGTTTTTATTATTTAGTCTTCCTGTTGAACATTATTGTTTAATATAATTATAGTATGGAAATAAAGAAATTTACATGTCATATTAGACTGCAAGGTGGACAGTATGATTATTTCAAAGCCCTGACTGGAATGGATAATTTCCCTGAAAATGCACCAGCTATGCAATTTTTCTGATGACAGTGGCCACGACTCAGACTGGACCAGGACTGAGCACTTTAAATACTTGCTGTTGCAGCTCCAAGTCCACCTTGCAAATGAGGATAAACCTACGAAAAGCAATATGCTTTGTGTCTGCAGAATTGCAATCAATAATTACAAATATTCCCTTCCCAGTCTCCTCATAACTTCAAATTTTGCAAGATATAATTTTTTCTTGTGCCAAAACCCCTATTAATGCTATGGGTTAAATAGTAGAAATGTTTTAACTGATGATAAACAATTTACCATAACATCCTTGCCTGTAGCTATTTTCAGCAGTTAGTTTGTGACTCTCTGTTCCTCAAAATAAAACTGTGAACTAAAAGGTATGTACAGTCCTTATCACATAGTAAGGACTTTTATAACCCGATAAATTAATTACATCTGTAAAGAAGTCTTTCACTTGCTTCTTTCCTTTAGCACAGACTTCTGTATCTGGCCAGTCAGCCAGATACTGAGAGGGCATTATTGCAGATAACATTCACAAACGTCAAAGCAGTTACTGGTGCCACCCTGGAATAGTGTATTAGCATTGCCACAAACAGTCTTTCCCTTGTAAGAATAGTGCTGTGATGTTCAGACCCCTAGCAAGAGAATTAGGGAACAAGCAAAGCTTGTTTTTGTTGCAATAAACAAACTAAAAACCAAAACAACAAAATAAAAAACCCCAACTAAAAGGCAACCAACCAACCAACAACTGAAACAAAACAGAAGGGAGGGTGAAAACAATAATGACTATGAAGGTAGATTTCCCAGTTGAAATTAAGAATTCTGAGCAGTACTAAAATTAATTACTCTGTAGTAGCAAGCAGATTTATGGTAAATGACAGAATGTTTGCAAATTTTCCTGACTACTAGATGAGAAAATGCACCAAGTACAGGCATCAGTCGAGTATGCATTATTTAAGTGGTTGGAATCTGGTGACAGTTTGGAAGCCAGAGTCATTGTGGTTGCCTCTAGTAAAATTGCACTTTCTGGGAGAAATTCTTTCACCTTTGTGTGCCCACAGTACAGATCTCTCCTCATGGCAGCTTAGGATACACTGGAACTTTGTGACCTGGAAAATGTGGGACAGCATACACAAGGTGACCCCCTGAATGCTGGGGTAGGCCCAATTAATTTAAAATTTTGCTTGGCCTTGTCTCTTCCAATTTTCTAAATCCTCTGGAAAAATGATTAATGCGTACACTGCCAAAGCGAAAATATTTTTGACCCTATTAAAGTCGATCAAGGGTAAACCAAGTGTAGGCTGGCATTGTATCAAACTAGCTTTATTAAATTTGATTTGAGGTTTGTATGAGGAAGGGACAGACAAGGACATTATTTTGCACAGCAACTCCCTTTTAAATGAAAATACTGTGAGGAATACAAAGTACTGATCTACTTCGGTTCAGAGATGTATTTAACCTAGCAGAATTTTACCAAAAAATGTTTATTTTTGAGAAAGCTTAGTATTTCCTTAATGGGAGAGCATATTGTTGGTAAAGTTGATTTATTATATGATGAGCATTGTTTCCCTTGAAGTGGAGAGATTCAGACCTTGCCTTATTTCTTGCCTTTTCAGATTTTTATTCCCCAAATTATTCTTGTCTTGCCAACTCCAGCAGCTGGGAAAAGGGTTTGAGGATATGATGTACAGCAGATGTAGGCACCTCAGACATAGGAAGTGCTATTTTCAACACTTTTCTCACTTTCTACAGCACTCCTTATTGTTATTGTTTTTGTCAGTAAAGTGCTCCAAAGTTCTGCATAAACCAAAAATCACTATATTTCTCAGCATTTATTCTGGTGCATTAATTATCTTTAAATAAAAGGCCCTATCCTCACCTCCCAGGAATCTTTTATGGCTGCAAAAGGAATAAAGCCCAAATGTGATTACTCACTGCAATTACTGCAGCTAAAAAAAACCCAAACAAACTAAACAAAAACCAGAACAAACAAACAAAGCAAGTACAGAAAAAAAAATTAAAAAAAAAAAAAAAACAAAACTGCAATTTTTTAATTGAGAAGAGGGATAGCTGCTCTGCTTTTCAGCCCTCCAAAACCTTAATGGAGGACTACAGATGCCATCCTGTCCTTGTTTTTTTTGGCCTGTTTATGTATCCTGTTGGCAAGCTTGGCTAGTTTAACACAATTGCTCATAAGTTTATCAGCTCCCAGTCCACTCTTGCCTAGTTCCAGCTTGGCAACTGGAACTCCATTAATTTAATTTTTTGTGACTTGTTTGGAGGGAGGGCCTACTTGCTCTGAGGCTGGATCTCTAAGCTGACTCTTGCTTGCCCAGCAACTGGATGGAGATATGTGCAGGAGCCACTGAGCAGCTTGGGCTGCTGATTATGGGGTACAGATTTAAGGCTAAGATAACACATTAAAGAGTCCAGCAGAGGATTTTTCTGCTTTGTTTCAGTTGGCAATAAAAATCCCTTTAGATATTGTGGTATAGCTAATGCAGAGGAGAACATTCAAAGCTTTTAGAGCTTTTGAGCAATAAAAGGCTCATAATAGCAAACATGACAACATTAAATAATTCAGTCACTCAAGAAAGAACCAAAGCAGAAACTGCACAGCCTAGACAGCCTTACTTAGAGTAAAACTACATCTACAGTGAAAAAACAACCAAACTACTGTCTTTGAGGAGATAGACAAATGTACATGTATGACAACCACATTTTGGTAAAACGTGAGCTCAGTGGAGAGGACCAAGAAGTTGTCAGCAGGTAAGCATTAAATGACTTTGATGAAATGACTGAAATTTTGCCTGCATTAAGCTAGATATACTAAAACAAAGAGTCCTTGAATGTCCTTATTGAACTTCCTCCAAATGCAAGTTTGGCATCCTCAGAAAACATTCCATCACATCTAGATGTAATATAAATGCATGTGTATATATATATATATATATAGATATATAGATATATATAGATATATATATATATATATATAGATATATATAGATACGATAGATATATACACACATATATACACATATATACATATACATATACATATATATATATATATATATACACATACACACACATACATATATACTATATATATATATGTATATGTGTGTATATATGAATATAATTTTTAATTGGACAACTACTGTTTTTGTATACACTAGTTTTAACATACTTATATAGAGAGTTCTCTTCTTCCAGGCCTGTCAGTTCCTCCAGATGTGTCAGTTAAAGAGAGATAAAAATCAGGCATGATATGCAAAGCTTGGGTCTGACTATCAAACATTATTTTTTCAAAAGTCAGAACTCATATATATGTATCATCCCTTTGTAGTTCGGGAATGATTAATATAAGCAGATCTCTGAATGTCTACTTAGTGGCATAAATTTGAATTGGCTGGAGCTAAGGACAGTGTAAGCTTGATGTGAAAGACCTTAGATTTAGGCAAGTGAAAGAGAAACACAATGGCAGCTCATCCTGATCAAATAAATGAAATGGTTACAAGGATTGCTGAAATGAAAAGTGCATACACAGAAGTGCATCACTGCTATACTTGAATTATTGCATAGTTTTCCTGTGAGTAGACTTGATAACTTCTCCAGTAAGTTAGTTTTTCTAGAACATCGTGGACTGCCTACAGCATTTTTGAGAACAGCATCAGATCCAAGTATTAAAAAAAAAAACCTCCTTCATGATTCTGAGCTAATTTTAATACTGAAACTTCAAAGATAGGTTCACCAAAGGGTGAGAGGACTCATAAAGAGAGCAAGTATAATTTGCTGAACAGATGCAGACAGTTTCCAAAATGACTAAACAAATCACAATTATTTTTTCCAGTTCAATTTCACCTCTGTGCTTTATCTATTTATAAGACATATATAATTTCGTATTTAACTGTAAAGCATTTTGAATCAAATTCTCATTAAATTTCTCCCTTGGTAAATAGAAAGAGAAACACAGAAATACCTCTGAAGTGGTTCAACACAATATTATACTTATCTGTAAACTTCTGATTGGAGGGCAATGTCTGTGATTGAAATTTTGCAAATACTGATCTGTATATACATCAAAAGCATATTTTGTTAGGTTCTTTGTTTGGATTGCTTCTAGGGTCCCCACATCTGTGGCCTTTGCCACCATCTTGCTATTTTACTGTTCCTTTCAGTCTTTTCTGGAGAAGTCAGCTCTTTCAGTGACAAGTACTCATACAAACAAGAACTGTGGTTTTCTGCAGGATATTTGGGCGCTGTTGAACTACATGCTTGATGATTACCTGTCCACTTGCAAAGACTGTGAGATAAATAATTAATGGAGGGATCTAATATTCTATAAGGGGAATATGAGCAATACCTGTGTAGAGAGCAGGTACATTTGAAAGCTCATATATTTTCATTTGAAAGCTATGTATTGTTGAACATCAGAGAAGGAGCCTGGGTTTGACTGACAAAACACCACAGGAGCTGCAAACATAACAAGAAAACTGTTTTCTGGTGTAAATGGAAAATGAAGAATCCGGTTTGAGATTTGTTATAGTACTGAATCTACTTGTTTTACGGATAAAATCCTAGTCTGCTGATAACTAGAGACTCCACATTGTTATCCTTAGGGAGAAAATGTGGATAAGCTCTGTCAAAGTAATTTCAATGCCCAGTTTGTGGGACGACTGCTTATAATTTATGTAGATCCAGGGGTCAAAAAGTAAGTATATGTTGAGTTTGGCTTAGGAACCATTGTGAAGATTTACTTCAACAAACAGGAGAGATTGTCAGGCATGAATAAGATGAATGCATCCAAAATGTGCAGCATCATGAATTCCTTTGCTCTACATTTCTCCACAACTTCACTGGCGCTGGTACTCAAGATGTTTTGGTTGGAAGGCTTCTTTAATCTTCATGGTATTTTCCATGTTTAGTCTGTTCATAGTTCTCCATTTTCTGCAGTAGGCACCTCTGATTCGTGATTGCATAATTTTTTTTTTAACCAAAACCCATGAAATTCCTATTTCCCTTAGGACGAGAGAGCCAGGATCTTCTCACTTGCCAAAATAAATGTTATCTTCAGACGTTGCCTTGTGCTTACTTTATCAAAACACCCCTATCAGACTAGATCTGTGCTACTAAGAGTTGTCTCTGTTCCCTCATGGACTGTAACTGCTGGAAGACTTTGAGCTGGCTCCACTTTGTGGTGTGTTAAGTGCAAACATGGACTGGCAGTTTTTTGTGGACTACAGACATTAAGGGTAGGGAGCAGCTGAATATCAATTTATAGAGAAAACAGAATAATTTTAATGGGAGAAAGTAATGACAGCTCATTAGAGCACCTGGCTAAATGAAGAGGCTTTAGTTGCTGGATAAGATATTGGAGATGGGGCTGTGCATGGATAGCTAACCATATCCATTGCCTAAGTGGGAATGCATTCACTGTTCTTGCTGACAGCTGCTGTGGGGTGAGGTGAGATCTACAGGAGAGATAATGAGGAGTAGATTGATGCTGCCTCTATGTTGAAAGGCTTGACAAAGACTAGGACAGTCTTGAGTTCAGTTCAGTTTAGCTGTTTTATTAATTTTCAGTAAGTTTTCCAAAAAAACTGTCTATAGGGTAGATGAGTGGAATAACTGCAGATGATTTTCTCTTTTATGACTAAAGACATGTATATTTCTATATTAAATAGAACAGCAATACTGTAGCTAGAATGGTAGATTTTATGTTTTATGCTGTGTAATGTTGAAAAGTTTTCTAGCTAAGGATTTTGCAGAGGCAAAACCTGCACAAACTGGTGCCCAATTAGTACCATAATTCCAATATCTCCAAAATTAAGGATAAAGGTTGAAGTGATTAGTAGTTATTTCCTGTACTAGGCACAGTAGAAATTAAGCCTTTCATAACACCATAGCTCCTAAGTGATTGAGGATTACCTTTTACATAACATTTGCTCCCAGGTCTTACTCTGCTATTGAAGTTGCATGGTTCAGTCAAGACAGGAATTAGATTCTCTACATCCCAGAGATCCAATTGGATTTACATCATCTTTATAAGCCTCACCATGGTAATGTATAAGGTTGGTTCTTGCTCTGTACAAGTTGCTGCAGGAGACACTGTCCGGGATAGAAAGTTGTTTAGGACAAGTGTCTACTCTACAGTTTAACTCTGATGGAAGCAATCTGGTTGGAGTTCTTTACATGTCTATATATTTTCATGTCTATATATAATATATATATATATTTCTCTTTCTCTATTTATGTGTCACGACCCTTTCAATTTAGTATTTTGTGTATTTAGTATTTTGTGGTCAAGCAGCTATTCTGATCATTATTAATGTGACATCTTCAGGGTCAACAGTTTTACCCTCAGTTATTGTTTAAAATCTTTCCCACTAAACTATTATCTACACATGTTAATCATGCATAGATAACTCAAATGATCAGTAGAGTTTAATATCCTAAAGCTTTATATTTATTTTTGAGATACTGCACCACACCAGCACAATTCTATAACATCGTATTTTGTTACATAAACTTACAGTGAGAAGAAATTTAACAGGAAGTGACATGGTTTAAGTGATGCACTGACATGTATAATTTAAAGACTGTAATCTTATTGGAAGCAGACACCTGCAATTAATTCAGATGTTGGGAATTCAAAATGAAACATCTTAAAGCCAGAAGGACCTTATGATGCACATTAAGCTCATGAACTGGTGAATTTATCTGTTTATCTAGAAGAGCAGCACGGTTAGAGCTACTAAATCTCACACTCCTTTGTGGAATACCATTGTTGTTGCTTTGATGAATCTATAAAACACTTAGAAATTATTGTTTCTTCAGCTCCTACCCTATCCATGAAGGCAGAGCTTGATTTGAATGCAGTTTTAAAGGGAGATGTCTTTGTATTCCTTTCTCTTAATATTTTCTATTAACTCAAAATCCATATTGGTGACTAAACTAATGAAGGAAATTACAGTCACTATGTATGGCGCTGTGTTGGTGAGTGTATTGGATACCAAGCAGAGATACTGTTTCATGGATATGACCACAAGTCATAATTCTGTACAAGCAATTTTGCAAGCATATGACGTTAAATCTTACACATACCTCTTCTAAAACAATTTTAATACAGCAAAACATGCAGGCCTTAACATATGCCTACCTATTTTCTAGTTTTTTTCTGTAGTAACATAGATGTAATTTGAAATTCAGTATTTTGATAATCTCTAATAATTGGAAAATATTGCTTTGTTTAGCTGTGGCCTACTATGAAAGCCCTAAATGAGCCAGCAGCTTGATTCTTGCATAGTTGTAGTAATGAACACAGTGGTTGTAAGGCTGAAGGAATTTTTGTTTTCTGTCTAGTTAAATGATTCAACACATGGTGGATATAGATATCTGTTTGCTTGAAAGTAAGTAAGAAAAGCTACTGGAACAGCTTTGAAACGTACATAATATGAAAAACTTAAATGAAGGGCAGCAGCAACAGAATTAATCCTACTAGGACACCCGTAGTTTCCACTGTAAGTTTATATTTACTAATTTTGTGGATAATTTGCAAGTGATTAAATGTTAGCCTTTATTTATAGTTTGTGTATTATTTTCCACTGCATTACAGACAATTAATCAAAAAGGGTCTATTGACAGACAATTTAGGTCTATTGACCTAAACAAGTAAAACAGAGATTAGGAATTTTATTTAAATCTAATCATCATGTGGATGTTAATAATTAAGGTTCTGTAAAAAGTTTTGGCTTTTCCCACTAAGTGTAAACCCTTCTTTTCCTGAGACCCTGAATGTTGACAGGAAAAGTAAGAAAAGTTAGACCTGAGTGTGCCCTGGCAATAAGAGATTACCACAGCATCAAGTTACCACAAGTATTAAGGAAGCTCAACAATTCAATAATAGTGTAGGTATACAAAATGCTTAGTAAACTCTGATATATCTCAGGTGGACTGAATGGGTCAAGAACAGAAATTCAGGTAATCATTGCACTGCAGAGTAGATATACCATTGCCAAGATCTGCCCTTCTGAGCTGAGACAGCCTCACGTACAAAATTGCTGGAAAATGTCTTTCCCTGACATTGGAAATGTATATATATATATATATATATATATATATATACAGATAGATATAGATATAGATAGATATAGATATAGATATAGATATATATCTATCTATCTTTAAAAAAGCACTTCAGCAGAGGCTGTCTGTCTGCTACTCCCCAGATTGAAAATTATTCATTTTTCTTCATCCTCTCATGTCTGGGACTCTTTGATTAGGCAGTCTTTTTTTTTTTCTTCTGGTTAGGCTACTTCTATCACCCAATAATGGGGTTTGAATTGTGAGGCTGGCGAACCTACTACAACATACTTGCTTAATTTTCCCTGAAGAGTTTGGCAGTCCTGAAAGACATGCTCAGTGTAAACGAACAACTGAGAATCTAATTAAGAGCCATGTTAAACTATGAAAAAGGGGTAGTAACCACAGTATGCTTTCATCAATTAAAGCACTTTCTAATATCAGCCAATTACATCAACCTCCTCTGGCCCTTATATTTCTTAGGCTTTGTGTAACTGCTCCCTTTATCTCTAATGGGATCCTTATAATGCTGACCATGTGGCTTTAGAAGAACACCAAAATGCTAATCTAATCCCCAGTGTTGCCCAAAGGCATTACATGGGCCCTGACATGGATCCAGGATTGGTGGCACCCTAATTCAAATAAAAGCAAGAATTAGGGTTGATCAGGTGTCTCGATGACAACAGCACAATGAGCGACTGGGGGAAGGTGGGGGCAGGTTGGGGAGGGGGACAAGGCAGCAGCAAACGATCAGGCACATTTCAAAAGTAATTGGTCTCCAGGGAGGGTGCGGGTTGCTTCCTAGACTACTTCTACAGAGCCCTTTGCACCTTGCCAGCTGGAGGGAAAGTGCAGCCACTTCCAGAGAATAGCAGTGGGGCTAATGGAACCGCACATAGAAAATGAAGGGCTGGCAGCCCGAAACCAAAGGAGTAAATTCAAATGGGACTTCCTTCCAGATTTTCCTTTTTCCTCTTTTTTTTTTTTTAGATTTAAATTTGGTCTTATCGTTATGCTGACTTCACACAGAACTAGGTTAAATGCAAAAACTTACCATCCCTAAAATAACTAATTTAAAATCAGAGAGGTACACTTCCATGCCTCTCTTGTTGCATATGTAGCATGAAATGAAATAAATTAGAAGGAAATTAAAAATTTTCAGAGTTTTTTTATGTGTGCTTTTTTCCCCCCCCTAAACACTGACATTTATAAAAAAACTTTTGTACTCTAGATTTTGAGGCATTCTCCAGTTGTAAGACAGCACCATCAACCCTACTTTGCACAAAGGGGAAATTTACTAAAAGCTGCTGTTTTGTGCTCAAAGACACTGGAAGCAACCGCCAAAAATTACATCTTACATGCTCACCTCACTAGAATGCATCTAAATGCTAATAAATAAATTTCATCTTTGCTGCAGTTCTAAATTGAGAAAATGAACATGCAGTGGAATAAGAAACCAAATAACCCAGGAAAGATTTCAGTTTTTTCTAGAACTCCCCAGTAATTCTCTTTATCAGACCTGCCCTGCCTTCTTGCTCTGCCAAGTCAGGTGCTGACAGGTCTCTAGGTTTAGCTTGTAACCTCAATTAAGCTTTCCAATATGGCTAAAACACATTGTTTCACTCTGAAAATGCAGGTGTCTGCTAAGGAAGGCAGGAGCGGCCCTTGAAATGGAAAATGTAAACCCTCTCCTTCCGAATTATTATAATTTTGAAATTAGGGGCTCTCCAGCAAAAAAATGGCATAGAAATAACAGTTCTTTATTTGGAAAAAAAAACCAAACCAGTAATACAAGACAACACTGGCAGAATCAGAATACAACCTAACACCCTGTTGGTCAGGGTGTTGGCAGCAGTCCCATTAAGTGGTGGCTGCAGTCCTCCCGGAGTGACAGATGTGAGTCTGTTGAAGCAGTGATCCTGTAGAAGGGTGTAGGTTTCCTCTGAAGGTCCAGTGGTGGTGTAGATGGGCCTGGTCTTCCTCTGGGAATCCAGAGGAAAAAAAAACTGCTCCTCTGGGAATCCAGTGGGGAAAAAAATCTGCCTGTGGTGCTCTAAATCTCAGATTATATCCAGGTAGGAATTCTTGGCTCCTCCCCCTGTGTGGAGCATCTCACACTGGTGTGATGTGTATTTACTAGTCATGCCGTGAGACTCAGTGGCCCATTAACAGAAGACATCTCTCCAGAGGAAGGATGGGTTGTGGAAGAGATAAAGAAAACTGCCCCAGCTGGTTTTAACAGGTGGCCCAATTAACAGAAGATAACTGCCCCACCTCTAAAAGGTGGCAATAGAACGGCAATAGATGGAAATACACACCCCCGGCCACATCTTGCATTTGCAACCCAAGACACACAGAATTTATTTTGTGGAATTTAATAGTTTCTTTCAAGGCTCGTGTCTCTCTTGCTCTGTCCCAGGCTGCTTGTCTGATCCAATCTGAGCTTTTGGGCACTGGGGCAGAAAATTTCATGTCATGTTGGGAAGGCGACTCTAAGATTTTCCTTCAGAAAACTATGAAAGGACTCCACATTTTTATTACTTCATAGTGTATATTTTTATGGCTTTGCAAGGGACAGAAATGTGCAACAGGTGATTAAGTGATGATTTTGGTTTTCAGGTGCTGGAAAGATGTAGAAAGATATTGCAGTCCGTTAGAAGACTCATAGACTAGATCAACTTCTGCAAAATCTTCTCTGAGTGGGTAGAAGAAATATATACACATACGTATGTTTTGTTAATAAGTGTTTTTTATTTTCTTTAATAATACAATTCTTAAGTTATTTCACTTTAACTTTTCCACATAAGAAAACACAATGTTGTATTATGTTAATTCATCTGGAAAGCCGTAGTGTAATGCAGAAAATTTCTAGAAATGAACAGACTGTAAGTTTTGTGTGGTCTGGTTTACAATCCATCTTTCTGCAAAAACAACATGCTTGTTAGAACAACCCAGTTTTGTGGCCTGGGAACACATCTGACTCTTACCAAAATATTTCAGCCTTAGAGTAAAATTTTCTGAATAGAGTAAAATCATCTGTGTCCCATGCTATTCTGATAAAGAAAGCTGGTTTATGACTGCCACCAGGCTGTACCTTTAACCCTGATGATTGGGCAGGTTAGATCCAGACATACTGTCACCATCTTATGGTGACAGGGACAGTGGAGACAGGGAGATTTTGGAAGAAAGGGACAAGCTTATGGTGAGAGATCATTCCACAGTGGCTTCTTGCCCGTATGCAAGTAAATGGACTGCCTCTTCATGCTGGGCAGAACCTCAGGCTACAACACTAGTTTGTTTGAAGCCTTTCTCAGGAGATGGTTCAAAGAGGCACACCTCCTCTTGCAAAAACACCTCTCCCTTTGCATGGACAGTTTAAGTGGAGCATTATTGTGCATGTCCTGCTGTTTTACTTCCATCCTCTGCGGAAGGTACTTGCCTATTGTTGGAAATATATTCTCTTAATTCTGGAGAGTGTAACAACTCTGATTATATTTTTAGCTGCTTTATGGATCACACAGCAGACTACAACATGTTCTCAAAAAGACAACTAATTTTCATTTTCAATCAGCTTCTCCACAAGATTTTTCACATAGCCAACCTTCACACCACTAATTTCATTTTAGACCTGCAATCATATCACACATCACTTTGCCTGCTGTGCTGACATGCTTTCACATGCTTATCCTTTATTTATTCTGCAAGAGAGGCAAGACTCCTAACAGCTATCCCTCTTGTGTTTTGCAAAAGGTTTGAGGCAGGACACCGGTTCTACATTAAAAATGGTAGAGAGAAAAAGGGTTTGAGGGAAAAGAAGCAGAAAAGGAAACAGTTCAATTGAGAGTAAATAGAAGCTCTATCCTAAGTGCGCTAGAGGTGACTTCAGCAGCACTTTGCTAATAAGGAGAGGAAGCTGGCACTGGAAATCTTCAAAAGAACCTGTGTAAATAGGTTTTCAAACAGCAGAAGGTTTTAGATGATATTCATGCAACTTCAGTGCGGGCAAGATTCCCTTGTTAGAGACTGTAAATGTTCTGCATTTCAGCTGTTTTATATTAAAGTATGGAGGCAGCTCTCTACATTCCAGATGCAATAGATGGCTCTTGCCCTAGCTTGTTGACCACTTTGCCTGTGCAGTTAAAGTGACTGGTGGAGGGGAAGGGTTATCCAGTGAGGCAGCTTCATTGCCCAGATGTAAGATGCAATTATCACCAGAGATAAGGGGAATCTGTATTCCCATTTTTTTCCCAAAAGGGCAAAGCTGAGGTTTCTGTGTTTTAAGGGAACTGATAGTGCTGTGGTGATGTCCTAAGGCATCTCCTTTCTCCTAGCAGAGTTAGAGTTTACGTATGTCCCTGGCTTTCCATTTGAAACAGCAAATGGAGTGCTTGGAGATCAAAGGGCCAGTGTGCAGAGGAAGCAGTTTGCACGCCGGTGCAGTGCTCCTGCTCCCATCCTGAGTGCATCGTCCCCAGCTTTGCACTCACCTGCTCCTGGTCTGTCACTCTAACAAGCTGTTATTTGCAGAGGCTATCCACTCTAATTATCCTTGTGCCAGCAGCAGTGACACCTCTGCTGATGGCCAGTGTCTCTGGTATGTGCCTTGCTTAAATGCTTGTCTTGTTCTTTTGCATTAAAGTGTCTCAGAGCAATTGAAAACAGATAATAATATTAGGCTACTGAAGTAAGATAAAGATGAAAATATATTGTGGACAGAAAATTGAAAATAATTGATCAAGTGTGTTTTGCAGGGTCATTGATATCAGCTCAAGTGAAGATTCTTTTCTGGACCTTGTCTTAAACTGAAAAATCTCCTGTGTGTTGCCATCTTTCTCAGCTGAAAGAAAATTAGTCCAGAAGGAAGTGGGAATGACAAAAAAATTTATTTCCCCTCAAGTTTTAACTGTTAATTAAAAAAACAATTACCATAAATTTCTAGCTACTTTATAAGTACAATTTAGTCTGTACAAGCAAATTAGAGAGAAAATACTTGAAAAATCTTATTTAGCTAAATTACTCTTCCCTCATATCCATTCATGCTTCTGCTTAATAGGCTTTCTGTGCAACACCTCTGTGAAATGGTTTTAAAGTTATTTTATAGCATGTTATTTTATAACATTTTTCCATGTTTTTCTGTTAAAGATGCAATAAAGTGGCAGGATTGGGCTAAGGGGCAGTATTGGAAAGAACTTCAAATATGCTTACAACAGATGACTAAAGAAAAGTGGCTGCATAATGTGTTGAGAAAGTTCAGTAAGAAGGAGACAATCACTTCAGAAATTCAATTGACAGCCATGGGAGACAAACACCAAACATCATGGATACAGAGAGGAGAGGATGGGTGAAAGCTTGACACAGCCTTTGGGAAGAAGTTAGATCTGTGGTAAAGGGAACAGAAAATCACGCAGGAATTAAGTAGGTTAAAAAGACACCAGAGGACTGCTGATTTTGGGCAGGAAATAAGTAAGCATCAGGCTTTTTTCCCCCGACGGTGCTGAGTTTTTTTGCGGAAATACTTGGAATTAATTCCGAACAATCAGAAGTAAACAGAAAAAGCAGTGACCTTATTAGAAGAATTCAGCAACAAAATACCAGAACAAAAGAGAGATTAATGGTGATTTTTAGTAATTAATATGGAATTCAGAGAAAAAAAAAAAAGAAAAAGATTACTGTTCTCAATTATTTTGAGGAAATGAACAGAGAATATGTGCTAAAGTGAACTTTACTGTGACTTTAGGAATCTATACTACTATTTAGACATGGTTTGAAATAAAAAAGGGAAAAACACCCCAAAGAAACAAACAGAAGGAAGCTTCCTAACCAAGGTGTTTTAGAGTCTGGAGTGCTTTTCAAAGAGAAGCAGGAGTCCCATTGATTTAGGTACTGGACTTTAGCTAAAGGGCAAAGCAATAGCTAGTAAGGCATATAGGCCACCCTGCTCAGGACTTCTAATGATCTCATATTCTTTCCCAAATGTCAATGGTGTAATTCTTTGTTTCATAGCCTGAAATCATTGGACTACTCTCAACTATAATGAAGACAACTGAAGTGAAATAGAAAAAAAGTAAGAAAATTTCACAATGGTATTGGGGGTGGGGGTGGGAGTGGGGATATTACCATTTTTGACTCAGCTTAACTCATTTTAAGATCCACTTCCTTTTCTTCAGTCTAATTAATTGGTCACTTCCTGACATTCACAGATTGTATAAACATTAATTAGTTGAGGTAATACTTGAGCTTCCCTCCCACTCCTTAGGTGCAAGTGTGGAACCAAGAATTCTCTGCATTTGGAACATGCAGCTCAGTGGCTTTACATTTTACTTCTAAAGAAAGCTTTCACATCTTTGAAAATTTCAATTCTAGGCTTCATTTTTTTTTTTTTTTAGCATTGGATCAATTCCTGTTTGATGTCAAGATCCTGGCCAAACCTTTGAATATTGTTGTTTTGTTATTTATTATCAGTATCTATACATTATATTGTAGCTAAAGCATGGCAATGCCAAGATGCATTCATCCATTTCACAGTTTATTGGCAAACACTTTTTAAAACTCAAAACAACAGGGGGAAAAAAAAAAGCTCACTTATCTTGGAATACCTAGAATTGAAATTTTTCTCACCTGAATTCTTAGTTACCACATTGTTCAAGACTGTAAAATATGTGCTATGATTTTTTTTCTGAGCATTTAAAACCACTTTTATTTTTCTCTGCCCACCTCCCCATACAGATTTCCATATACTTTGGGAGCTGAAGAAGTCTCTGAAAGCTGAAAAGTCGGCTTTGGCTTGTAAAGCACGTAGTTTGATTACCCCAATTTGCTGTTTGCCTATGAATTTCATTTAACCATTTATGTTGTGCTTGGCTTTGTATTTACATTCAGCACATGGAAACAGTTATGCTACTTATGTAAAATACAATAGACAAAACTTTTCCTGAAATGACCAGTTAATCTTAGAGTTTCTGTACAATTCCGTTCTTGAGTAACTAATAAGTAAAAAAATCACATATTGAATTGTATTCTTAGAAAAATATGTTTTAATTGGTTCCTGTGCACCATCATGTTTTCCAAGATGGCAGTGCTGCGAAACAATATTAGTATCTATTCAAAGCAAAGCAGATCACAGCTGGCAGGTAGATTTTATTAGAGAAGAAGTAAATTAAGCCACAAGGGATAAAACTGAATAGGTTGAAGGCTGGCTCAACCCTGAGCGTTATCCACCTTCCCATGTTAAATTGTCTGGCTTGCAACTTTAACTAAGTTGTCCTTGAAAACAGTAAAATGAGGCACTGTGTATATTGTGGAGGACCTCACTTCCAGAAGGCATTAATGGCATCAGAATTCATGTGGATTTCTGTTTCTGCAAGGATCCCACTTCACTGATTCACCCTTCTGTGTTGCACAGAAACTGTTAACTTTTCACTTCCATAAGTAACATAAGTAGAAATGAACTCCCTAAAGTTTACAGGTCTACTTGACTGTATGTGTGCCTCAAATCTTTTCTTTTCCCTACACTATCAGCAGGCTTAATAGAAGCATGGCTTTTCCCTAAAAACCTTTATCCATCTTGCCTTAAATGTAGGGACTGAAGTTGAGTCATTCAAATTTAGTTTAAAGGAGGGCTGATGAGAAAGCATTTTCATCTGATAAACAGTGGTCTATGGGTTTCGTTAAAAAGAATAACTTATAACCTGTGAGATGGAACTAAGCTTTGATGACACATATATTTTGAGAAGGATCCAGTGTCCTTCTGTGTCTACTGCATTATGATGCCCTGGGTCATGTCTTCTGCTAGTGAGAAACCAGACAAAGGAGCGGGGTCAGAAGAAAGCTTTATCTCCTGTAGGCTCTGATTAATTTGCTCATGTAGACTTCTGCATGTGCCTCTCCTTCTGAGTTACAGTCCACAGCAAGCTCAGGAAGAAACAATTAAAAATTTGGTGGTGCAGTATCTGTTGATTTCATGACAATGAAACATTTTCATGAACGTACATGGATTTAATTTATGTTTTTCAAGGTGACATATAGCCATTAATTAAGATCTGTTTTTTGTTTAATCTTTACAGAATTAAAAAAAAAAGATTTAATGCTTAGTCAAGTAACACATACAAAACTCTTGTGATCTCTGCAAGTGAGATTACAATTACTTTTATTTTTTGCTTGGCCTTGCTGAATGCAGATACCAAAGAGTAGTCTGAGACTTAATGAGTTTAAAAGCTTGATTTAGTTTCAATTCCTGTAGATAAACTGAAAACTGCTCCTGTACAGGTGAAAGAAAAAGCACAATGTTGTAAAAATAAACATTTTTTTGGAACACATTTTTTCTGTTCTTTTTCACATGTTTTTGCACATCTGACTTGAATACAAATAGAATTAGAGGTGGAAATCTTTCTTCTTGCTTGTTTTAACTTTGTTGTGGCATAATACCAGCTAATTGTAAAACTTAGAGAAAGGTCATGGAATACTGGCATCTAAAAAGAAGTATTTGTTAAAATATTCAATAATTTATTTTTGAAGTAAATTCTTGAGTTTATCATAATAAGGATTATTAAATGATGTCTATTTACATTTTCATTTTTTAAACCTGAAAGCACTTTATATGCTTATTTCATTATTTCCCTGCAGAAAGGAAACTCATTTTAAAGTTCCATCTTCCGGTTGTGCAGGTCTCCCTCAATGGAGAAATGGAAAGAGAAATACTTATCAAAAAAGAAAAAAAAAATATATAAAGAAGTGGAAATTGGTGAACAGCTTAAGGGACAGAACTGATTTTCTTTACAACATTTAAATTAAGCTTGGCAATTGATTGGCTGCATTTAAAGCTTTCACTGTCCCCTTAACTTTTGGGTTTTGTGACACTGGAAGTGTTTTATGCAGAAACTGACCTATTTTATTTCCTTCTTCATGCATATTTTAGGACAGGAAAGTTAGAGCCATCCTAATAAATTATATGTACTGTAATTATTTATGGTTGTATTTGTGTAGTTTCTATGCAGATAAACTTTTTTTCATGTTCTTCTTGAATCAGTTACCTTTGATAAGAACTTAAGTGACCTCTTTCTTTCAGAAACTATTAACAGTTGCAAGACCTACACATTCTATTTCCATATGCACTGCTGCTAGTTATTGAAATATGCTGTTTTCCTTTCGCTCTGGTACAGCCAAATACAAAAACTAACACTGCTATAAATTCATTGAATCAGCAAACAAGCTTTAATAAAACCCGACTATAAGGGCATACTTCGACTTAAAGCTATGGAAGAAACCATTCATAAAAATGTTCTGGATGTAGTGGTATGAGAATACAAAGAAATCAAATGAGAATGCAAGGTGACAAGAAGTGGTATTTTTATTATTCAGCTTAATAAAGCTGGAACAAACATTTCTGAAAGGCTTGTGTCTACCAAAATATGTTCAGTTTACCTGAACATCTACCTAACACGTCTAGCTTTCTGCATCTGAAAGTTTCCTAATGTTTTAAAAGAGTATGATTTGTCCTGAGAAGAAATATTTTGTCTCATTCCAAACTTTTCCTTTTCTGAACTCTTTAAAAAGATTAAAAGAGTAAATGTAAAATTATGTAAATTAGGTGATATAATAAGTATATACCTGAAAAACAATCTGTGAGTTTGTTACCTCGGCTTTTATTTCCACACAACTAACACAAACTTCAGTTTGAGTTTCTGCTCAAACTGAATCTTGGCTGCAAGCATCATTCTGCAGATGATTATCTAATCTATTTAGATGTTAGGAAGGAATTTTTCCCTGTGAGGGTGGTAGCTGGCACAAGTTACATGAGCAGCTCTGGATGCCCCATCCCAGGATATGTTCAAAGCCAGGTTTGATAAGGCTCTGAGCAAACTGGTCTAATGAAAGGGGGCTGGAATTAGATGATCTTTAAAGTCCCTTTTAACTCAAATTACTCTATGATTCTGTGCCAGCATTTTCTCAGTCTACATATCTCTGAAGCACTAGAACCTGAGAAATTATTCAACTTGTCTACATTAAAAAGGCCCAGCATTGACCTAACTCTTTTGTCAACCTCTGCCCTTTCTGCTATGCCATTTTCATGTGGCACCAAACAGACATCTGTGGAGGTTCTAGGAAAGCAGACAACATAGAAAAAATGGCTTGATTTACTTAAGAAAAAACTTTTAAAGAATATTCTTCTTGTAATACAGGTTTAACAATAGCATTTTCCTTCCCTATACATTCCACTGCAATCTCATGACACATATAAAACAGTCTGCTGGGGTTTGGAATTGGTTTGGTTAATCTAATCTAATCTAATCTAATCTAATCTAATCTAATCTAATCTAATCTAATCTAATCTAATCTAATCTAATCTGATCTAATCTAACCTAACCGTAATCTAGTATAATCTGTGTTTCATTGATGTGAAACTCAAATCATTAAGTTGCTGTCTCTTTCACAGAATTCACTGCTACTCTTCTAAGTATCTGACTGGTTTGAGAATTGAATTTGACTGTATTTGGTGTGCAATCTTTTACTGTAGAAATTTTGGCTACATTATGGCATAAGGAAAATGTGTCCACAGCACAATGTTGACGTGATAGAAGCTCTTCTGTATCCCAGACTCGTGCTTCTTCAAAGGAGATTGGGGAGGTGTTTCCTATAAATTTTGCCTAAACATTTGCAAAACTGTTACAAAGTCAAGTTTGTAACATATAGAGGTGATAAAAATCAGAAGAATTGCATCTTTTTTTTTTTTCTCCTTGCAAATTTGTTCTATTGTGAAATCTTAGTGCCTCATAGGAAATTTTGGTTTGAACTAAGAGAAAAGCTGAGTGAAAGAAGTTATGCTTTGGCATATTGGATTTCCCTTGGCCAGGGATGGATATACAAATTTTGTAGACATTATATTGCATTTTCTGGATCTGTTTTTTGCAATATTCTCCAAGTCTGTATTTGAGCAGTGGCCACCTCAGGCTGGCCTTTCAATATCTCCTGTTTGTAACTTCTTCTTGCTGTTTTCCAAATTTTATATCTGGGTTAGCAGCTTCCTGGTTGGGCTGAGAAAGCTTCTTAGATGAGGAAAATCGTCCTGCAAGAGGATTAAAACTGGTCCAGGTGTAGACGGGAAGAGGAACCAACGTTCTTCCTGCAGAATGACAGAAACAACAGAATGTGGCAGTTTTATAGGACAGCTATAAAAGTAAGGACAGCTAACCAGATATTGTAAATGATTTTCTATTAAATTAGAATTATGAGTGCTTTTGTTTTGGTTAGAATGGAAATATGCTACCCTTATTCACTTATTAAGAAATGCTGAGAAAAACTCTGGTCTATAGCTATATAGCTAGCACAGGTAACTCTTCTATCTGCACTGCTTTTGAAAACTTTTAAACATTCTGTTCTACTAGTCTTTGTAGATATTTCTGCCAAACGTTGAAAGGCTAACCATTTACTGCCTGTACAAATAATGCAATAAAATTATTTAGTATATTCTCAGAAACTCAAAAAAAGGTAAACTAAACTAAATATTTCTATAGCACTACACTGTATTTACCAGCCTTTTAAAAATTCCCATAGTTTTATATTTTTTAATGAGAAATTCTGTTCTAAACGTGGAAGTGAGAAACTGGAAAGTTGTATGACACTGCTAATATTTGGTATGAGCTTTGTCAGCTTTATTTTCTTCTGAAACCAAGACTTATAGAAAAATAAGCTATAGCAAGATTTGCATTTTGTATCTGATTATATAGTCTTACTATCTGGAAGTTGGAGTGCAAGAACTATTTTTCCAGAGGGTCTGCCTATTCAAACTATGGCTCTTGCAACCTTCCAAATACCTTCCAAAGTGGTTTTTGACATAAAATGTGATACCTCTATAAAATTATCTGTGTTATTTGCCAGGTATGCTTTTTGTTTTATATAAACTTTGAAATTATATGGGTCTCATGTTGCTTTAATCATCATAGTCCTCTAGTAGGAGGGAGAGGCTTCCCCAAAAAACTTTGATTTCCTATCTTAGGTTGTTCAAACAGAATGGTCAGCAGGGCAAAAGCAATTGTGAGGGACAATAAATATTAGAAAGATAGTGCTTATATCTTGCACTTGTAGAGTTTGCTCCCACTTGTAAGGATTTTTGGTGCCTCTAATTAAATTAAATATTATAAAATTAGAAAAACAATTAAACAGACAGAGGGACTGAAAAATACTGAGAATTCTAAAAACTGTGAAAACAATCTGCAAAATGTATGAGGATCAGCTGAAGCAAAAACATTTAATCTCTTCACTGTATTATCACTTTTTCCCAGGTCTTTCTGGAGCATGTGTACCTATAAGAAAAGCAATAGTCACAGATAATAATCACGTTGCCAGTAAGTTGAGGTATCGCACCTAGGATTAGCTGGGGTTTAGCAGAAAGGACAAGGTCATTGCCAGGGCTCTCCAATTACTACTGGTATCACTGCCTTTTCTGAAGTGTCAAATGACAACAAGCTTTTGAAGGCTAAATCCAACAACAGCAGCTTCTAGATGGGCTGGGGGTAAATGAGTGACACAGTCTGAGAGGTTTTTGGTGTGATAAGTTCACAATGAAGATGACTTTCATTTCCAACATAAGCTATTTATTATTAGAATTGCACCTATAAACCATGCTGCAAAATGCCTGACCCTGATGAGAGAGAGGCTTTAATGAAGTTAATGACGATTCCCAGGGATATTTGGCATAATTAATAATTGTTGTTATGATATATTTTCAGTAGCTTTTGTTTCACTTTTTAGACTCAGCTAAATTTATAGTGTTACTTTAATTAATGGGGATTTGGGGTGCTAACCTGTCAAAGGGCTGTATGGTTTAATTCCTAGAAATGAGATGCAGTGGGTCCCTGTAACCAGAGGGCTAAGAAGATGAATATTACTTTTTTACTCTATAACACAATTTGATACCTGCTTCCCTGATAAACAAAAAATAACATGATAACACACTTTTTTGGGGGCAGTGAAGGTGGAACAGGAGAAAAAGGAGAGTTTGCATGCAGTACATCTGTTTCACAAGTAAAAGTTACAGGATTCCATAGAATTTGGCTCAAAACACTTAAGGAAGTTTCAGGGTGTTTTACCAGTAAGCCACAGAACAATTAATTTATACAGAAAATTCTATTTATTTCTTGTTGTTCTTTAAGCTGCTCGATTACTTTTTCTTACTACCCTTAGTTTTTAGGGCCTGGAAAGAGGTTAATGAAATTCAGCCCATCCTTAAGGTCATTCTTTTATCCTGGTAAAATTTTGTGCCCTGTGCTCCTATTTGGTGTGGCCTGTGGCTAGTTATCATCCCAGGGAACATCCCATTGGATGGGTGTACTTGTTTGAAGGCAAACCACAGGAATTCACACAAATATGTTGTGAGAGATTCGAAGTCAGAACTACACTTTAAGAGGAAAAATTACAATAAAGGCAACAGCACAGAAACACTGGCCTATACCAACAAAATCAGAATACAACCTGTCACCCTGCTGATCAGGGTGGTGGCAGCAGTCTGATTGGAGCCATGGACCCTGTTGAAGGGGTGATCCTGTAGAAAGGTCTGGTCTGTGTTTGGAGGTCCAGTGATGGTTATCAAGAGCTCTTCTCTGCTGGGAATCAAGTCATGGTGATATCGTGGTATCCCAAGCTTCAGATGTCATACAGGTAGGAACGTTCACTTCCTCCCCCAGGGTGGGTCATGTCACATTGGGATGATGTAATTCTATGAGTCAGTCTGGGAGACTTTGATGGCCAGTTAGCAGAGATGGCCTCCCAGAGGGTGGCTGCTCTGTCCCTGGAGCAGTGATGGAGAAGATAAAGGACACTGCTCCAGCCATTTAAACAGCTCATGTAGATGGTAGTAGAATGCATACTTTTGGTTACATCTTCCATTGCAGCCCAAGACAATGGGTGAGATATCCCTGTCCATGTGAGATGTTGCTAAGCTGTAGTGATCACTGTGAAGCTCAGCCTTGGAAACTAAATTAACCTTCTGAATGGCATGGTCTGAAAAGTTTGAAGGAATTTTTCCTTCGGGAAGTTCTTGGAAGGAAATGCAAAGGTGCAACTCTGGGGATTCGGCAGTGTCATGGTTAGGAATGGTACTCCCCAGTTTATTGTTCCCACTAAAACATCCCAGACCATGTGCTGCTCAGTCCCTTTACCCCCTCTTCCATTGTGTCAGGATGGAGAGGAGAATTGGAGACATGTAAAAGTAAAGATCATGGGTTGAGATAAGAACAGCAATAAGATAAGGAAAGCTATCAGTAACATCAATAGTAATAGCAGAATGTGCAAGATAAGCAAATGATTCACCTGCAGTTGCTCACTATGCCTGGAGCCACCCAATCTTAAATTGCAAACAGGGAAAATGTCCCTATCACCCTTTCCATGATGTGAGGTGGTATAGAACAAACCCAGTGCCTGGCTGAGTCCCTCCTGGCTGCTGCAAAAATTAACCTTGTCCTGGCCAGAGCCAGGAGAAGCAGCAAATTTGGCAAGCTCTGTCTAACTTGCAAATGTTTGAAGAAAAATAAAAACAAAAAACCCCAGCATTTGAAGCTGCTATTTATAAAGTAAACTGAAGTTTATGAAAGCAATATAATGAATTTATAGCTCCCAAAAATTTTAAAATGTGGTAATTTCCTTGCAATCCTTCAGAAAAACGTCTCAGCACTGATCACCATTAATATTCTCAAGCCATTGCCTTTCTACATTTCTACGTAAACCTCCCTGCATTTAACCAAATCTCAGGCTGCACTTCTTGCAAAGACTTAAACTCAAGGGTAAAACAGCTTTCTTATTCTCTGCTTAGCGCTTTGGTATAAGTAGCTTTTGATAATTTAATATTGTTTTTCTTATTTCTCATGTGAATCGTTTTCTTTTAAAAGGGTCCTACATGAGTATAACATCGTAGAAGATGCATGGAGAATACTTAGAAAAAAGGCTGTTTTCAAACAGCCTTTCAAAAATCCATTGACCTATTTAATAGAATTGGTTGGTTGTGATTTAAATTTTAAAAAAATGTACACACCCAACCCACCTAAATGCTGATTTATTTCTGTTCTGTTCCAGAAGTTGATTTTACAGGCAAGTCTTGTGGTGCCCCTATAAAGAATTGGAAGAGAAATCTTGATGCTGAAGTTGATAGAAGTTTCATTTTGGTATTTCTAACTGTGAACAAGAGAAAGACCCAATATCCATCAGGAAATGACAACATGCCTATTCTATGAATCATACTGTTATTACTATCTGTTAACTTAGACTCAGTGATTTGGATGAAGTATCAATAGTGGTTTTATGTATGAGGACTCCAGCCTGTCACCAGAAAATTAATGTCTCAGGCAGGGCAGTGGGTTTATACTCTCATGGCATATTCAAATGATGCACCTGTAAATCTCTATTGAAGAAGGCCAATGCAGAAAATTGAAATTATGTTTTGCTATGGTGTTCAATATCCTTGTTATCAAAAATCCAACTTTTTTGAGATTGGGTTTTCACACAGCTTTTCAGTTGAACAATTTTGGTGAATGACTCAGCACTCAAGCCTGGACAAAAACTTGCACAAAAACAGCAACAAAAAAAAAAAAAATCCCTGAAACCAGAGTTTTAGTCTGAGTTTTTGCTCTCTTGAAAGTGATCATGTGTGACTCAGGTTCCTTTTGTTTTTGGGAACTCACAGTTTTTCTCTTTCCAGGGGAGTTTACGTAGCCATGAGCTGAGTTGAGATGTAGCTGAGAGCAACAATATTTCCCAAACACAGACAGAGAGGAGAATGTGGGGGGGTTTAGTTCCACTTATGCTTCTCTACTTTCAGGTAGTTTACTAATCATACATATTGTGAATTTACTGTTCTAATAGCAGATTCCTGGTGGGACTGTGTTTTATTTCTCATAATCTGTGTTATTCCTCTTTTACAACACAAAGTTGAGTTTTTCTATCTTTCTTCAAGGGAAGGGAGTGTGTTTGCATTTATTCTTCCCACCACCCCCCCCCCCATCACTTCCCATCTCCAAAAACGGCTCCCATGAGCTCCAAAATTAGGTAAGTCCCGACTGAAGTGGTTCTAGGTCTAGATCTAGGTCTGTTCTAGGTCTGTACTCATGTCAAACCAAACAAGATTGTGTTTGCAGGAGACTGGTAACCTGGAGGCACTGTGTTTGAAGACACCTGCTATCTGCCTTGTTTGGAAATATTCTGACCTCTGGGAAAGTATTGTGTTGAAACTTCTTCTTTGGGAAGTATTGTATTCTGACATTATTGATGCCATTCTATTTTGTAATGAAAATAGATACCTGATGCATTGGATTCTAGAAGATTCATCTGCCCTCAGTTCCCCCTAGTTCTTGCATTTTTTATCTCTTTCCTTTGAGCACATACAGATCGTGTATGCTTTGTTGTATAGTTAGATTTGATCCCCTAACTCCAGTTGCTACTTCCCCAAAAATTTGCATGTTGAACTTTGCACAACAAATGAGTTGTGCAAACTAGCGAACTAGATGAGAACATCATATATCATTCAGAAAAAATATCAACAGATTCTGCATATTTGCCCTTAATATCAGTAGCCTCCTACCTCACCCAACTGTGCTTCAGTGGCACTGGTGTTTACCTAATGTTCCTGCAAGTACTCAAACTAATAGTGTGCTAGGTAAAAGCTGTTGTAGGTTGACATCTAAGTGAAACTCAACAACACATATAAATGATTAAAATACTTATATTAACTCCACTGTGTTTAAGGACCTTTTAAAATGTCTTTATAGGATTTATGTGCAGTCTCTCTGTTGTGCAGGTTAGAAAAACATCTATTTCTGACTACAGCATGATAATTAATTTAACAGCTCATTGACCATCACTGCTTCTGTAAAATCTGAACTGCTACACTCCTTACATTAAACCATAAATAGATTCTGCTGTTCAGTCCTCATGATGGTGAAATTGCATCACCACGATTCAAAATTCGAACTACCCTCTTAGGCTGTGTTGCAAAAGTTTTGACCAGGAATAAATCGGCTCCTGGATTTTTGGCTTAGGGTGCAAACTGAGATTTTAAAGGTCAAATTTAATCCAAAGCCACCTTGAATTAATTTCTTATGAGTTTTTGCAGGTTTTTTTTATTTTCAATAACTTGGATATCACACTGCTGAAATTATTGAATAGTGAGGAGGAACTGAAAGCACTAGGAACAAAATAGCACCAGGGACAGATAAATTAGATTCCCCTCATTCAAGTTGTGCTTTAAAGTTCAAAGCAAATACAAAAGTAGTTTGAATTAATAAGATGAAACTTGCAGATGACAGATACTTTTCTATCCAAAGTGTGAAAAAACCACATTATGAAAAGCCGGGCTAGGGTATATACTAGGACACAACCATACAAGTGTAATATGTAAACTTTTCTTATTTTGGAAGGTGTTTTTGTTTTGTTACACTTTATTTTTTTTTTTAATGATTTTAGAGCAGTTAGATTCTGTCCTTGTGGAAAGGGCACAATTTTCTCATCCTTTCTCATTTGGGTTTATGTAAGCTGACATTTGCCATGTAATTTGTCTCACTCTTAGCTATTTAGAGGTGCTTGCCCAAAGAATCCTTTTGGGAACTGGCTTTCTAGACTCAGGGCTAATGTTGCTTTCTGGGTGAAACCTTCTAACCTCTTCAAAGAAAAGACAGATTTGACCCCAAAGCCCTTATTTATAAAAACCAGTCACAAGGTGATCATCCTGCATGACCTGTGGAATATACTGCACACTATTTTTGGACAGCACAGAATGCTTCTCAAAGAATTCCTGCAGAATTATTATTCAATATGTTAAACCACATAAACGGTCCCAAAGAAAAGAAAATTAAGACAGAGTAGATAGAGATTTGAATGATATCTCTGCTGTTCTTGGCCACCTTGAGTTTTTCACTTTAAAAAGAAAGGAGCAGTTATAATTTAAAGGTTAAATGAAATGTCCTGGATTTATGCTTATAAAGAAGTGTGCACACATATATAAACTTACATATTCTGTCTTGTAGTTTTATACAAATATGCTTTGTCATTCTTTAATTTTCCACAGAAAATGGTTATTCATAACCATGAAATGTATAGTAACATGATTTAAGCAAAAAAATACCTACCACAAATCAGTGATCTCAATGTAAATTGAACACAAGTATACAAGTAAACGCTCACTGAATATAAAGAATGAAAAAAAAGTTTTTTACTTTGCCACACAATTTGAAAAGATTCTCTGTAAATAGTTCATAAGAACATGTGTAACAGGAAAAGACTTAGGGGGTCTGTGAAAAGGACAGGGAATCAGAACTAATTTTAATATTTTAACATGGCCTACTCCTGAGCTTAGCAAATCACTTAATGAAATTCAAATACCTTAAGAATTGAATAAATGTTGAACAAGAGTTATAGAAGAATTTAAGCATTCCAAGTTGCTTGTGAAACTTTTTTTTTTACTGCAATTTTGAAAATTACAATATATATTTACCTGTTAGGGGTATTAAGAAATAATTTGATGAGCAAATGTAGTGCTGCATGGTTATTTCATCCAACAAAGAGAAACTGTAGTCATTAATTTAAATTTTTTTACAGTGAATTATTACAGTAGGATTTGAAAAATTTGCACTCTTATTCACAGTGATTAATAATTTATTATACAAGTCTCCAGTTGAGCTCTGCTACACTATGCCTTTTCACAGTCTTAGGAAACTGGACAATTTTTGGTTTTATATCTCACTTTCAGACTTCTGTTTAGATCTTGAGAAAATCTGAAATGCTGGGCAGACAGGTTATGACAAATAACCTGTTTGTTCTTATGACAAATACCTTTGTCATAAGAACACCTTTTTTTGCTGTTTATTTGAGAGTCTTAATATTTCCATTTTATACATCAACTTTCAAGAATTTAAAGTCAGTAACAGAATGCATTCATATTACTTAAATTTGGCATCCACTTTGTGAAAAAGGAAACTTTTCTTTTTATATAAGGAGATATATGTGCACCCTTTGTACAAATGATACATAATACAAACATAATGTCATAGGTGAAAAGTGTTATTTTTAAGCAGAAGTAACTCCCAAAACAAAAGTGCACTTTACAGATCTATCTAAAAGTTTTTGAAGTATTTTTTTTCAAATATCTCTCTCCACATTCATACTTCCAGTTTCTGACTGTTATCAGTTATTCTTGCCTTCACTGTTAAAGTTTTTTATAGAAATGTTCAGTTATATTGTGCTATGCTTTCAACAGATCTCACCAGTTGAATATGGTCAGCTCTGTTCTTTCTGCAGACAAAGGAAAAATAATGGTGCTGATCCAAATTTTTTCTGAATAAGTATTGAGCTCAGTGGTGTGAAGCTATTCTTTAAAAAGGAGATCAAACAAGATCCTGATTGCTCCTCCCTTGAGAAAACCTAGATACCTTTTGTAAATTGAAGACTCCTGGTTAAAATTTGGAGATAGCTTTCTGGTATTTTAAATTTTTCTTATGATATCATTTAGCCCTGATGCTCTGTCCTAAAGCTTTGATAACGCAGTGTCAGTAAGGATGTTGTGATTCAGTCTAAGAGAAATCTTTAAAGATGTTTTTTGGTACTCTCAACACAGGGGCTTTTTGTGTTTTGTTGGTTTGTTTGTTTAAGATTTTCATTGTTCTCCTTTTTTTGAATTGTGACATACTGAAAGATAACTAAGCACCACCATGAAAATGTAAAGGAAGTCGCCTTTAGAAGCTGTTTTTTTTTTCCCAATGGTTTCAACTCTTACAGTTTAATCCCTTTATATGGGTAACTCTCCAGAAAATAGGTATTTTTGAAAAGTTGGCAATATCTAGAGATACTGAGATTAAAACAAACAGTATTGTTCCTTATTCTGTATTTTTTTATAGTTTCCAAAAAGCTATTTAATTCTTACTACCACAAGCTATTCCATACATCAGTGATGCAGTATGATTAGGAGTGTTTTATATAGTCTCAAAAATGAATGAGAGTATATAAAACATTACCCTCACTATTCTTATCTCCTGCATGAATGTTTTTCATTCATGCAGGGGATAAGAATAGTGAGGGTAATTCAATTTTTAATTACTTCATTAAAGGGAAGGTAACTTGGGATCTTTTGTTTCTGTCTGTCTGCAAGAAAACACAGCAGCATTTAGTGAAACCAACAAAATTTGAAACCACTTAACGGAGGAAAAATCTATGGAAGCATCAAAATTGGCCAAAACAAAGATTAAAAACCCTGAAGATGTTTTAAAAATCTGGCATTTTTTACAGCCAAGTCAGGGACCAGCACTAAAGGTGAATGTTTCTCAGTAGCTAAGCTCTTCTTCACTTGTATTGTTCAATAAGTGATTCACTTTGAGGGGCAGAAAACACAGCTAAATAAACCTCTTGTGTAATCTGGTATGACAACACCTAAATTATCTAACTGAAAAGTCTGTGTAATGATAAACAGAGTTTTCCAAACTTTTACTTTATTCTGATGGTTTCCTTAGGGTAGTAAGAGTAGATTATTCAAATGTTATTTGAAACTAGACCTTTGCTTTACATGATCAATACATAGAAACTCAATTAAAATCAGTTTTCTTTTGTTATTTTAGTGGCCATTATATATTGGCATGTTTTACCAAAGATTAATTAGCCCATATCACTTCTTAAAAAGTTCTAGTGAGACAGAAAATTCTCCATCAGAGTTATAATAAATAGTTAAATGATTCTGTTTACATTCAGAAACAGGAATGGCAGATATTTCATGAAAGAGATTAATTTCTGAAAATTATTTTGTTCCATATTTTTAAAGGGATGAGGAATAAGAAATGACAGTTTCTTAACAGATCATTCCAAATGCACAAGTGAAAGAGAAATATCCCTATTTTTTTGTTAAAGATGCTCTACATTTCTTGTAAAATAGTTAATCCATACAAAAATATGTCCTCTGGAAGAGTGCCAAGGTTTTGGTGCAGTGTGTGTCTTGGTAGCATGCAGTGTGAGTCTAAGCTGCAAAAGGAAAATTTTAACTTGTGCTTTTCCTCTATGCAATTTGGGAATAAGAAATGTCTGCTGTGTGTAGAGGGATAGTTCTGTCATATGAGGTCTTAGATGAATTCAAAGAGAAATGAAGTCCTACCACAGAACAAAACATGTGCCTATTTGTGCGTAGCACTGACCTGCTCCTTTTTAAATTTCTTTGAGTTAGTGAAACTGAATACCTTACAACACTCAAGTTCTTGAAGGATCAGACTCTGAGTGCTGAAAACTTATCTTTACAGGCACTTCTTACAAAATACCTTTGAGTGACATTGAAGTAGAAAAAAAAAACAAATGACAGCCAAAAATTTTATTTTGCATATGATTCAAAGGAACTGCTAATGAGCTACATTTTGTCTTCAGAGGAGGAAGAAGAAGAAGAAGAAGAAGGAGAAGAAGAAGAAGAAGAAGAAGAAGAAGAAGAAGAAGAAGAAGAAGAAGAAGAAGAAGAAGAAGAAGAAGAAGAAGAAGAAGAAGAAGGGAATAAAATTACAAGACATCTTTGCCAGCTTCCTCAAATGATTTTAGAAAAATGCAGGCAAAAGTTGAAGGCCTTAAAATTTTTGACATTTGCCCTTTTATCCCAAGGAAATTTTTCCAACAGTTTTTTTTTTTTTTTTTAACTCAAGTGTCAAACATGCAACGGAAGAAAAGCTCTGTGATGAACTTGAGATATGGCAAACCCTTGGTGACTAGAGTACGTGCTCTTTTGTGGACTCAGAGTCTTGTGCTGTTGTTTTCAGCAATAAGTTGGCTGTTTTACTCTATGTTTTCTTTAAGTGTGATTTCATCGAGCTCTGTGCTCTGTCTGGGTGATGTAGCTCAGTGCAAACAGCTCACTGTTAGCCATTATGTACCTATTAGCACTGATTGCTTTCTGATAGCACTTCACCAGTTGGTTTCACTCACTTTGACAGGTTTGGTGCTTTGTTTAACCTTTAAACTAGTGGGGCAATAACATTCCTGACAGAATTGGAGAAATAATTAAGGAAAACTTATTCAAGACATAAGAAAACAACTGTAACAAGGCAGATCTTTCTGGTGGGTTTGAGTTGTCAGTTAACAGAGGAAAAGGATGGGGCAGATATGTGGCCAGAACACAGTACAGCACAGCTATTTTCCATTTAATCTGAAAGAATCCGGAGATTATTACTGTTTTGCTATTTTTTTCCCCTCTCTGTTTGTACATACTTTTCTAGGCCAGGAAATATTTTTTTCTCTGGTTTTTTTTTACAGAATGTATAACAGCAGTGAGAATACTTGCAACTGAGGGAGCATTTCTGGTTTGATTTTTAAGGGAAAAAGAAAGCCTCAGCATTTTGAAACATTGTCTGTAGAAAATAAAAAGTCACAGAATCACAGAATAAACTAAGTTGGAAGGGATCTACAAGGATCAATGAGTCCAGTTTCAAGCCCTGCACAGTACCATCCCTAAGAGCCACACTGAGTACCAAAGAGCATTGTCCAAATGCATCCCGAACTCTGTCAGGTTTGGTGCTGTGACCATTTCCCTGGTGAGCCTGCTCCAGTGCACAACTACCTCTGGATGAAGAACCTTTTCCTGATATTCAGCCTAAACTCCTCTGACACAAATTCAGGCCATTCCCTCAGGTCTGGTCACTGGTCACCAAAGAAAAGAGATCAGTGTCTGCGCTTCCTCTTCCCCACATGAAGAAGATGTAACTGTGATGAGGTCTCTCCTCAGTCTCATTTTCACCAGGCTAGCAGACCAAGTGTACTACTCCTCATATGGCTTTCCCTCAAGGCGATTCATGGTCTTTGTTTCCCTTCTGTGGGTGCTCTTTAAAAGCTTTATATCTTATATTGTTGTGCCCAAAACTGCCCCCAGCACTCGAGGTGAGGCTGCCCCAGGGCAGAGCAGAGAGGGACAATCTCCTCTGTTGTCTGGTTGGCAGTGTTGGGCCTGATGTCCCCTAGGACACACTTGGCCCCCCTGGCTGCCAGGGCACTGCTGGCTCATGTTCAACTTGTCACTGACCAGGACCCCCAGGTCCCTTTCCATGGCGCTGCTTTCCAGCATCTCATTCTCCAGTCTGTCCATCCATCCAGGGCTGCCCCATCCAGGTGCAGAATCCGGCACTTTCCCTTGTTGGACTTCACATGGTTGGTCATTGCCCATTCCTGTGATTTGCTGAGGTTGCTCTGCAGGGCCTCCCTGCCTTCAAGGGAGCCAACAGCTTCTCTCACATTTGTATATTTTGTGAATTTTCTTAGTATCCCTTCCAGTCCTAAATCCATGTTCATGAAGATGTTGAAGAGCACAGGGCTAAGATGGAGCCCTGTGGAACCCCACTTGTGATAGATCACCAGTCTGATGTCACCCCATTTGCTATCACCCTTTGTGCCAAATCCCTGAGCCAGTTGCCCACCCATGATGTGTTTATCCCGCTGTGTGCTGCACAGTTTATCCATAAGGATACCATGAGAGAGAGCATTGAAAGCTTTTCTGAAATCCAAAAGGATTACCTCCACTGACTTCCCTTGATCACCTAGGTGGATTACTTTGTCATAAAAAGAAATCAGGTTTGATAAGGAGGGCTTTCCTCTCATGAAGCTGTGCTGGCCATGACTGAAAGACTGCATTGTCTTGTTTACTACCTCCCTAAATAATCTTCTCCATAAATTTACCAGGCACCAAAGAAACACTGACAGGCCTGTAGTTTCCAGGGTCCTCCTTCTTGCACTTCTTGAAAACTGGGACAATGTTTGCCAGCTTCCAGTCAGCTGGGACATCTCCAGATTGCCAAGACCTCTCAAAGAGCATCTAGAGAGGTTTTGCTATGACACCAGCTAGCTCTGAGGATTCTTGGGTAAATCCTATCAAGTCCTATAGATTTTTAGGAATCCAGGTGGAGCAGCAAATCCCAACTTTCAGGGTCAGCTGGGAGTTGATAATTCTCAGAGTCATGGTTCTCCAGCTCAGGGCACTGAGACCTCCTTGGTCCATCATCCATGTTGAAGACAGAGACCAAAGAGTGCATTAGACACCTCTGCCTTACCCATACCCCTGTTTGTGAGGTGACCATCCTCATCCTGTAATGGGCCAATGTTGTTTTTATATTCCCTATTGTCATTAATATATTTGAAAAAAACTATTTTTATTGTCCCTCACAGTTTTGGCCAGTTTCAACTCCAATTGAGTTTTGGCCACATAAATGTTCTCCCTACAGTGGCAGCAGCATCTCTGTATTCCTCCTGTGTCATCTGACCCTGCTTCTACTGGTTGTATAACTTCCTTTTTTTTCCTTATTTCCAAGAGAAGACTCCTGTTCAGCCAAGCCAGCCTTCTGCCCCACCTGCTTGACTTCTGGTGTCTGTGAAATGCTGCTCCTATGTCCCTAGAAAGTGATGTTTAAAAAATTACCAGCACTAATGGACTCCTGCAAAAACACTTTTCCAGAGGACCTTACTAATTCCCTGAGCAGCCTGATGTCTGCTCTCCTTATGTCCAGAGCTGAGGTTTTTCTGGCACTTTTCCTTCTCTCAGCAGACATTTTAAACTCAATCACCTTGTGGTCACTGCAGCCAAGACAGCTGCCAATCTCCACACTGCTTATGAAATTCTCTCTTTGGATGAGCAGGAGGTCATGGAGGCATCTTCCTGAGTCAGGTCCCTTAGGATCTATTCCATAAAGTTGTCATCCAGGTTCCTTAGGAATCTTTTGGCCTGGGTTGTACCAGCTGTGTGATGCTCCCAGTTAATTTTTGGCAAGTTAAAGCCCCCCATAAGGACAAGGGCAGCTGGCTTGCAAGTGTCCCTTAATTCCTTAAAGAACAGTTTGTCAGTGTTGTCATCCTGCCTGAGAGGTCTACAGTGGACTCCCATGATGACATCATCATTATTTGTTTGCCCCTTGGTTCTTACCCAGAGGCTCTCACTTGTGCCCTTGCCAACTCTGAGCTCCATACATTCTAACCCTTCTATTACATATGGAGCCATCCCCAGCCTCTTCTACCCTGCCTATCCCACCTGCAGAGCCTGGAACCATCCAACAGGGCACGCCAGTCACAGGACTCATTCCCACAGGTTTCACTTATTCCAGTGATGTCAAATCTCTGGGATGCAGCTAAGGCCTTGAGCTCCTCTTGTACATTCCTCATCCTTTGTGCATTATCGTAGAAACATTTCATGCGTGGTGCATTTTAGCCAATACCTCCTGAAGCAGATTGAGGGATCCCATTAGTGCCCATTTCCTAAAGTTTTGACACAGCGTCCCATTGATCTTCACTGCTGAGGATGGTTTTGTCCCTTTCCTCCTGCCAAGCTAGTTAAAAGCATTGTCAACAAGGTCCTGTGCTAGAGCTCTTTTTCCCCTCTGAGATAGGTGCATCCTGTCACACGTCAGTAGAGCAGATGTGCAGTAGGTTGTCCCATGGTCAACAAATCCCATTTTTTTCTGCTGACACTAGTCTTGGAGCCATGCATTGACCTGATGGATCTCCCTATTCCTTTTGCTATTATTTGCTGAAAAAATCGAGGAAATCACCACTTGTTCTCCTGATCCCTCTATTGATCATCCCAGAGCCCTGATATCTGTTCTGATTCCCTTTCAACTTCTATTTGTTATTTTGTTGATGCCAGGTAGAACAACAAATAGCAGATAGTAATCAGATAGTAATCAGAGGACCTTACTTGAGTGATGTCCCTTATCTCAACCCTTGGAGACAGCAAACTTCCCTCTGGGTTGGGTCCAGTCTGCAGAGCAGGCCCTCCATTCCCCTCAGGTGGAAATTTCCTGCTACAACTACCCTTCTCTTCCTCTTAACAAAGGAGGTGTTGCGGGTTCATGGTAGTCCAAGCTGCTTGTGCTCCTTGGAGCTGTTGAAATCACCTTGGGTTGCTTCTGAAATGCCCCCACCTCGCCTGGTTGGCTGGAAAAGGCTTCCAGGTCCTCTTGAGGCTCAGTGCTGAACTCAGGAACCATCATGCGCAGGTCAGTCTTACCCCAGGACTTTCCTTCAGTCACAGCTGTGAAAGCAGAGTACTTTACCACAAAAATTTCACCTGCCCAGTTTATGTTTGACAGTGTTTTGGTCACTACTACTGAGCTTCTATATGAAGTCCCAAGCAGGAATGAATTAAAGTTGAATGGCTATTAATAGATAACACATAAGATAAATCTGGTCATTAGTAGATAACACATAAGAAGCACTTTCTAAATTTCTGCAGCTAGTAGGTTGCTGCAAAATCATAAACATGCTCACTTTGCATAATTGCACCAAGTTGTAAATTGCATCAGCTGCAAAGTTGCATCCTAAATAGATGGGAGAGCTGGAGCTCTTGAAAAGAAAGAAAGCTGGGAGAATCTGATATGCTAACTTTCTAGGAGCTGCTTAGACACTTAGCTTCACTTTATTGCTGCTTGGGGAAGCAACACTCTCCTAGGTTTGGAAGAGGCTGTCTTCCCATGAGGTAATTGTGCTGCTGGGACAGGAAAACAGTCGCAGTCCTCTGGCTCTTGAGATATGGCATGTCAGACCCTCAGTGGGGTTCCCTCCTTTAGCTGGTCCTTGTCAGGTTCCAAGATTTGCTCACTCTCTCTCAGCCCTTCATGAACAAGCAGGACTACAGTCATGGCTCAGATCTTGGGTAGCATGAAAAGTAATTACACTGACCATCTCAGACTTTTCACAATTTTGGTGTTTTCCTCTCTTAAAGTCAGGAACTTTCTTTACTTTTCTTTTTTGTTTACTAGTTTGTTTTGTTTGCAGAAATATTCAGCACTGCCACAGCACAGAAAAAAAATTAGAATGGGAAAATAGGCTTTTAACCCACAGTAACAGCAAGGATATTTACAGCAACTAATATACGCATCCATCTACTTTAAGGATGGCCCTCTACCTTAAATTCAGCCAGATTTTGAAAATGAGGTTTCATGTTTCCTGTCTTCTCTTTCACTGACTGTGATTCAACATTTTTTGGAAGAAATATGGTGCTTCATTTTATGATCAGTAAAATTTTCACAAAAGTGAAAAGGCAGAGTGAAGAGACAGACTGCTTGAAAGGAAACCTGGTATTCTGCAAGTATTACAGCTTCGGAAATACATTGTTTTTGTAGCTGGCACAAGATAGACAACATCCAACAAAAGCTTTTCTGGAGTTTTTCTTGTGATAATTTTTTTTAAACTTTCTTGAATTTAAATAAGTTATTTAAAATAGAATTGATCATAATCTCTCTGTTTCTCTATAAGGCAAAACTGGTGCGCAAATTGTGAATCTTGAAAAACATGTTTCATTGCTGCACACAGATAATTAAAATCTAAATAATATTTCAATAGAGTAGCCACAATAGTCTTTATGATCATTAATAATTGAAGAGTTTGTAAGTCATTAAAATATAATGCATTCATTATTTTCCTCAGGTTGACTAGTGCATTACATGATGTGATGTATTTATAATTCATATCCTTCCTTGCTTGAGTTGGACTTCTTTGGCCACAAAAATAACAAAAATAGGCTACTTGTCCTTTTTTGTCACATGTGCAATACTTACATCAAGTAAGTGGCACAGCTGTCCCTCAATTAAGTGTGATAACCAGTCTAATTTAGTGTCCTTTTGTCATTTGTTTATCATCATTTTCACTGCTCATAGTATTATTTCTTATGCTAATTGCCAACTATAATGTTCCTAAACTACATAAATGGTTAAATACCTTCTAGCAAAACAGTTCAGCATTTCTTACAGCTTATTTTAAAAATACCTTGATGAATGCTGGGTAACAAATGTCTAAAATAATATGAATTTGTTTCTGGCCAGGTAAACAGTGCATTTTATGGGTTCTGCACTTTAATAGCTTCAGTAGTCAGAAAGATAAAGAGAAGGCAGACATTATAGACCTTACCCCCAAAAGAGAAATTCTGAGATCTCCCCTCATTGTTTTACCACATACAATTTTTTTTTTTTTTAATAGAGTATGTGGAAACTGGATAATCTTTTGGCACTACATTTTTTCACCCCAGTGCATTAAGGTCCCTTGAGGAATACAACATCACATAAAGGAAATGACAGTGATGTTTCCCCTACTACAGTATGTGAATTCAAAATCATGTTATTGTAAATTGTACAACACGCTCAACACCTCAAGAGGGTGTGCTAACAGTGAGGGTAGGGATAAAGATATCAAGATTTGTGTTAATTAGAGGATTATAGTACAGTTCTTGTAACAAAAAGGTGGAATACGGAGAAACTCTGTATTAGACTGTTCTAAAGAAAGCCTTATTATTAGAGATGCAGGTGGCATTGATTGTGGTGAAAATAAAAGTATTTATTTTGAGCAGATCAGCAGTACAGCAGGAATAAATGGCATCGGGTCATTATATGTAAATTGAAATCTAACTGCCAGGATAGAGCACTTATACATGAATTCATAAACCCCAGACCAAATGAATTGGTTAGAGATCAACAGCCATATGAATTTCTCACTAAATGTCTCTCACCCCATTGACACTTTTTTCAGTACTCCATATGCTAGATTGCAAACTACAGATTTAGCCCTTTTGCCCAAAGGCATCCGAACCTGTGAAAAGCCTAGCTGAAGCAGTGTCTATTGTTCATTGACAACTTGTCAATTTACTTCCAGGCAAAATAACTCATAAACATGATAAGTAAGGCAGATAAAACAAGAATTCTTTCACACTTTGTAACTTTACTGCAAAAATGCCTTGTTTTTCATAAACGTGTGAAATCTCCCCTCAGAATTGTGACTGTGCATTGAACTTTAAAACTCTGTAGAAACCACGCATGCATCTCACGCTCTCTGTCTATAATAAGATGAATGTTAAATATTAAAGATGCACTAAAAGTGGTAAAATGAAAGATATCCAAAGGCTGAACAACATTTTCGTATCAGTAGCTGAGAATAATATCACTAACTGAGTTAATAAAAGTTCATTTTAGGGGAAAAACCATCAAAAGACAAATGTTTGAATTCCAGTCTCTAAACTGGCATTCGTATATTTCTTTAATGGTTATTATGTAAATCTTTCCACTTCTGGAACCATACAAAACTTCTTTACTTCATAGACAGTGGCAAAGAGCATTAAATAGACATCAGTGACATACCAATTTAAAACATGATCATGCAAATAACTGCCTCGTGCCCAATAACAATCATATTTTTCACAAAAGATATTTAAATGATTAATTTTTTTATACATTGCAATATAATTTTGCAATCATACACTCAGGGTTTAGTTGACTGCACATTCACACACACAAATTATTCACAAGAAAAACTTTGTAAAAAGTTGCCAAAAAGCAGCTATGGAAATGATATTATTGCACATGCCATTAGGCTGAGACCATGTTTACAGTGCTAAAAATATTACTTTCTTCCCTCCAAGATAACTGGCAAATGCCTCTTCTCCCTTTGTTAATTTCCTTACTCTTTCTTGACATGTGCTAAGTTTGTAATTCCATGGGAACACAGTTAGATGATCTTTTCTGTGAGCAGGGTTACTTCCTTCAGCACACTAGTTTTGACCTCTGATGTAGTGTTTCCACAACACGAACAATAGGTGCTGTGAGACAGTGGGAATAACAATTGAAAAATAATGCTTAATCTTGTGGTAGATTGCTGAAGGGCCATTGGTGCACCCAGCCGGGGCACTGGGACATGTGACTTTGGTGAGGAGGCCCAGAGCCCTCAAAAGCCTCCAAAAGTCTTGGTGAGTCAAGCCTAGTAGAAAGGTGGTTATTCTCCAGTTGGTGGTGACATGGCCCATCTCTACTCCAAGACTCATGGCTGTCCCCATTAATTAGTTATGCTGTGAAATGGAGCCATTGGGGAGTGGTTCCTTTCCAAGTTCGATTGCTCTTAGAAAGTTTGGGTGGATCTTTGGATGAGGGGAAAGAAGTTAGGACCTCTTTTGTGCTAAATTACTGTTTTACGAGTAGCCAGAGCCCATGAATAAAAATGAGATTTTTTTTTTCTTGTTTTCCAGTTATATTTGCCTGCGACAATGAAGAATGTCAAGCCTTAAACTTTTGAGTAATGAATTAGAGTTAGCAAACATTAAAATTGCAAACAAATATTAGTGAGACATTTTCTCTTAACCCAATCATAAAAAAGATTCCAACTTAAAAAAATTGCATTATTTATATTTTATTAATATTAGATGATTCTTTGCTATGTATAATTAGAAGAAAAAATGGAAAGAGAATTATGAATGCATCATATTGATTCAAAACTGAAACTCACTTTCTGTTTACACATCCTTTCAGATTTTTATTACACATTCACTTTAACCAATTACAACCGTAATTATAATTTGCACAGCATAGTTCCTAATTTGTTTTCAATTTTATCTGTGGGTGCTATAAATAATTTGTCATGGTTTTTCAATGAACTTCACTACTATGGGAATAACGTAAGAGAGATGTGCCGCACAGATGCATGGCCACCAGTACACTAAGGAGAGAAAATTACAGCTCAAGACTATTTGGGTTTAATTTGTCTATGGCATACAGCTTAGTTATGCTCCCTAAACAGTACTGCTATAGACAAACCACAGGAATGAAACAGCTATTTTCTTACTCCGTCTTTTCCCAGTACCTTTCTGTGCAAACTATTAATGCACTAACTGAACTGCTGCATTATAAGACACTTTTCAGAGTGCAAAGTGCTTAATATATTATGTGTGAGACTTAATATGTTAGTGCTTAATATATTATGTGTGAGACGTCTTAGTAAGTCTATCAGTTAAAATAGTTTAAATAGATTTGTAGCCATACCTTTACTTATTTATCTTGGAATTTTGCTCTGCTCCCCTGTTCTATTAACCTTCCTTTCAGTTGTGGCAATTTGATGCTGTATCCTCTGTATTAAAACTAAAGGCAATCTTCATGGGTGCAAAGAAGTGAATCCCTGAATGTGTACCTGGAGCAGAGTGTATTTACAGAGTTATAAACTGTTTTGAAATGGTTAATGAGGAATAGGAGCTGGCATTTACACTTGCAATAAATCCTTAATGCAATGATTAAGTTCAAAAATGTGATGCTATAAACACCACACAGGTAGGAAAGGGATGTGTGATCCTCCCTCAGAGCAACTGACCAGCTGATATTCACCAGCTGATGTTAACCTCTGCTGATTCTCGTCTTGCAGAGAGCCAGTAACAAATATGGGGAACACTTTGCAGGCTCTCCCACGTACCAAAAGCCCCACTCCAGCTGGTGTAAATCCTCTGGACATTTTGAAGCCAATGCAATTCTGAGACATTACTAAAATAAAGAATAACACCTCTCTGATTCTGGTGGCTTTGGAGGACATACAGTGAAAGTGCATGGTGCAGGTGAAGATTGTACAGCAGAGATAGTAGTAAAATAACTACTGCAGCATTCCAGGTGTTTGGTGAGGTTTTTTGTGCTTTGTTCACTGGCATCCTGGCAAGAACTAATGTAAATAACAAAGCAATTCTGATACAATTTCATGAGTCCTAAACATTACAGGTGGTCTCTCCTGACACTCTCAAAACTATCCTCACAGATGTGGTAGAATTGAGAATCTGGAAAAAATCTTCACCTACTAAAGAACTGGGAATTTAGCATTGCTTCTCTCCAATGCATGAAATAATAGTGAAAATTCTTTCTCCATGAAGATGTAGTCCATCATTGCTACATGTAAAACTTGGTGGAGTTAAACAGCCCAGCCACTGCCTAACACCTCAAGGCTTGTGGTTTGGTATTTGAATCAGGAATCAAGTCTAATTTCACAACATTTTCTATGTCTTTATTTTCTACTAAGGTATATTTTTATGTTGAATTTAAAAATGAAAATTGTGGCTCCTTGTGGCGCCTTCTCTTTTATGAAATATTTTTTATACAGCACATGGCAGATTAAAAGGGCTTAGCTGTGTTGATTATCTATCCAAATGTTTAATCAATAGCTAGATGCAGTCTATCTGTGAAAGACCTTGGAGAAGTCCCACTTGCCTTGTTTCCCACCCCCAAGTGAGACATCAGTGAATGACTACATGGTCCATGCATATCAATGCAGAGGGGCTTAGACAAACACAGCATTAATAGAAAATTGTGGGTCACCTTGTCAAAATATTTTAAATGCCCCTTATTTTTTTTTTTAGTTTATTTTTTATTAAGGAAAAAAATGACTGTAAACTGGCCTTGTGATATCACACTGCCTTTCAGAAAACAAATACTACTCAACCTGCAACCAGCTCATTGGTGCATGGGTCAAAAATCTATTCCAAGCAAATTATAAAATACACATCCTCATGTGTTGATACAACCCTTGGTAACTGCCTGACAAAGTGTTAAACAATTGTACTCTTTAGTAGAGAACTGTTTGCTGACACTTATTTGGAATATATATGTAGGGACCTCTGAGTGATTCATAAGCAAGGGTTGTGGATGCCAGGGTGTGCTGGATGTTAATGCATTGCAAAGTCAGGGAAAGTTCATCTTGTGACCACGGCTCCTGGACTAGCTCCAAGAATATGCCATTTGCAGAGATGGCATTAACTGCAAGAGGGCTGTTGTGGGATTTGGATTCCTGCCCTTGTATTTATCTACTCACAATGTCATTAACACCCACATTGATCCTGAACTGCTGGTGGTGCCAAGGTTGTTTTGTTTGCTGGTGTCACAAATCACAAACAAGAGAAAATGGTTCTGATAAAGATAACAGCTCTGCAGCTTTACATTGTTATAAATAAGCCATAGGAGCCCTCCATACCTGCTAGTAATGTGCTATAATGTTTTTGCTTAGCTATTATTTAGAATCATTATCTTTGCTTTGGCAAAATTAGTGTTAGGATGACTGTAATATGATGTACATGAGGATTGTCACAATGCATCTGTCAATATCTTTCTGGTCTTGATATACTGCTGAAGACAATGCTGTAGGTTAAAACTGGCAACAAGGACAAACCACCATTAATTAACTAAGTATTGCTTTCATCATTAGGATTGTTTTGAATGGGAAAGAGAACTACACAGAGTAGTAGACTATTTGCTTTAATTTCTGATGTATACACAGTGAGTTGAATCTCCAGTTTAGTGGCAGTAATTGCATGTATATAGCTACATAAATAGGTGGATATCTTTACATATTCATAAATGCTGAGGATTTTTTTTTAAATATTCCTGTGCAATCATGGATACAATATTTGCAAACAGCCTATTATTCTATAGTCACAATTGCATCAAACACACTAGGAAATCTTGCAAATCTTACTCACTTTGTGGTTTCACAACCACAGGTTGGAGAATCTAAAACATGCCTAGCAAAAGTATTGCTACAGCTGTTACGGCAGCTTTCTGGTCTAGGTTGGTGTGGCATATACAAGACCAAAGTGGCTAGAAGAGGACCATGCAGCACATCAGTAGAAGAGAAACAATTCCATTTAGCCTTTGTCAATCCAGTGTACTTATGAGTAGGAGTGTTCTTTGCCAGCTTCCTACACTGGGAAACACTTATCTATGAAAGATTTATAAGTAAAAATTAAACAGCCAATAATGAAACAGCCAATTCTTCTTCAAAGAACCTGAGCCACAGGTAATATTAGTAGGCACTAAGAATCCTATTCATGCACAGCATATTACCCCTTTAAACCACTCTGTAAGGAATTGAGGGAGACCATGACCAGTGTATTTACACCCTTGAGGAAAATTCTTAAAAGCATGAAAAATCTTACCTTCATGCTAATTAAAAGAGAAGTGTGAAGTATATGCTTTGGATGGGTCTGAAGTTCAGTGATCCCCAAAACACTAACCTTTAAACACCAAAAAGAATATTACAAGTTCAGTTTTCCTCCAAGTCTGATGTTTTCATATCTCCTTTAATCTTGGAATGTTCTCACTAGTCCAAAGAACAGTTTTGGACTAGTGAGATCTGGATGGTGATTCCAGTTTATATTTTTGAAGTGAGAACATGTGTTGATACATTTCTGTATTTTAGACTTACTGAGGCTTAATGGCTGTGAACACTTCTGATTTCACTCAAAAAAGAAGGGGTGTTTTTGAAATGTATCTCAGAGTAGCATGTTATTTCAACTTGAGGGCTACACCTGCTGATCTCTCTGGTGTCCTCATGAGCTCAGCAAATGCATTTAGCTTTCTCTGAGGAACTCATGGAAAAATTTTATGAGCTCAGCCCATTTAAAGTGGTCAGGGTCTGACTTTGCTGAATGCCTGTATAGTACAATTTGCTACTGACAGAAGACAAAAATCTGTAAACACAAATGCAAAGAAAACAAGCTTTAATGTCCTCTCAGTGATATCTAGAAGTTGCTGTTTTGAGTGTACTGAAATACTCACTCATGTTGTCTCTATGTAAATGAAGTGCACTTGACACTTGGAGGTTAAATGGATACTTGCAGATGAAATGGAAGTTTCTCCCATGCTTCAATTATCTATGCCATCAGTAGCAATATTCACAGTGGAGGAAGGTGCTCCCATATTGGAGATCAAGCTAATAAAAGTTTTTCTTGGAAACAACCTTGTTCATGAGTATTTGACTGGTGAAAATCATAAAAGATTTGAGTGTTTTCTGTATAGGTGGTAAGTGTTCTCAAGGAAAAGAAAAATTGTTCTTCTTTCAAATATTGTGATTACATTGAATTTTTCACCTACCCCAGACCTAACTGCTTTGCCAGAGGCATATTCATCATCTATTTGCAGTTTTTCTGACTTCCTTGTAGACCCTCATGCTGGTCTGACACATAGCAGGAAAGTGTAAAACCCATCAGTGATTTATAAAACACACATGCATTTAGAGACTTTTTATTTTGTAGCTTATATTTGTTTCCCAGTGACTGAGACCCTCCAGGGTACAGAACTTTATTAAAGTATCACAAAGTGGTGCAAAAATAGTATTTAAAATATTGTGTGAATTGTAACCACATCCTGTATTTCATTGTTACTCATAGGACTATTATGCACACACACACAAAAATATTTGTAGTTGATGCAAGAGAGATCTATTCACTTTTAAACTGAAAGGAGGCAAGGTGATTGTCTTACTTAATATGCATTAGTAAAGCAATATTGCTTTTTAAATGCCTCTATTGAACACAAGAATACCATATAAATGGAGAAAATTTCAAACAAATATCTTTGATAGATTATTCACAAACATTCAAGCCCTAGTTATTCTCATATTCTGGCTGTTTCTTGCCTACAGCACTGAATAAGCAGCTAGAGGATTCATAAACAATTTAGAGACATACAAACCTATTCTTACACAGCAGGACATGAAAAATGCCTTTTTATTCAGAATTCTGATTCACCACCATTGAAGCAGGGGTTTGTTCAGCATGTGACAAATGATAGACTCTGGATAGCTGATTATATGGAAGTTTTGCTTCACTCAAGTAGATGTGGTACTGGAAAAGCTGTGAAAAACTGTGAAGTTCATCCGTTCGCTGTGTCATGCTTCCACAGCATAATGCTGCCAACATCTTGTGTGATCTCCGCTGTAAGCCACCACTGTTCTGCTGAGCAGAAGCTCCCATCTGTGGCTTCTATCTTTCTCAAATGCTTTGAACAAGTCAGGGAGGGCAAAAAGTGCAAGGTGAGATCTCACCACTGAGCTGTTGATTTAGTTGCACTCAGCTCAATTGGCATTGTCTATGCCAATTGAGCTGAGTGCAACTAAATCAACAAAGAGGGATCACTTGATTTTATTGGGACACCATATTATATTAAAAAGTCTGTCTCTCAGCCTTCCAGAGAAATGAGCTTTCTAGTCCAAAGGGATTGATGTATCAACTTTTTAAGTGCTGCATAAGTACACAGTGCCTATGTTTACCTTTCCATGGGATTTTACACAAAAAGGGAATATGTGGCCTATAACAAACTTGGAAAATAACTTTTAAAAATTAAAGCACATCATCAGTTCTGTTTTTCTGATATTTTTCTGTTTCAAATCTGCAGTAGCAACCAGAGTGTCCTTGGTAAGACAATCTTCCACAAGAGTGGAATCAAGTCCTTCTCAAACAGAATTTACTCTGCAAGATTCTTGCATTTTTATTGAAACTCACATGGATTTTAATGTGATAAATAGTTTTGGTGGTTTATCATTACACATTGCCCTACTGTGAAGGGAACATCAATCATTCTTGGTAACAACTCTTCAAAATCTAGTCTACCTTGGTTTCAGCCTGACATTAATTTGCCTTTCAGATGTGAGTTGCCATTTCAGTGCTATTCCTGTTCAAGCAGGAAACTTTGCTCCCTTTGCTAGGATTTACCTGGTTTTTCTTTAGAGATCTCAGAAAAAAGTGCCCATGAGAACTGGCTTTTTCTTCTAATATTTACTCCTCCCTTGTACACCTCTGTCATGGATGTAAGAATTTTTTTGGTATTTGGAAATCTACTGGTTTCATGTAAATATCAAATTGGCATTAAATGATTTTGTAAGGACTTCTGTAGTTGGTTAAATTTCTTTATTCTTAACAACGTGCCAAAGAAAGAGAATAACTTTGCATATGTATTTCAGTTACTTTCCAGGCTTGATTAAGTCACAAGCTCAAAGGGTCCTTGTCTTCTGATATTCTGGCACTTCTGTATGACTGTTTTAGCAAAAAGTGAAAAAGTAGAGAAATATTAGAAAAAAGGTATGCAGTTTTTTGAATCTTAAAAAATTCATGCTACAGCTTTTCATAGAACCTATCTGTTTCTTGATACCATTACATGTGAATTCTTAAGAAAAGATGCAGAACCTTTTAATTAAATAAAGCAGCTGACATTGCATAGAGTCAACAAATATCAACAGGTTATTTTGATAGAGGAAAGTAGCTAGTATTCTTTTCAACAAGAATAGATATAAATAGATGTGCTCACAGATGTAATTTTTCCCCCCTCACAATCAGGACAAACCAGTAATGGAGGACATGCATCAGGAGCATTAAGAAGAAAAAGATAAATCATGGGGACTATTGTATCTCCAAAGCACAGCATATACCGCTGAATCACAGATCAACCGCAATATATCTCAGAAGAATGTCGCATATCCTTGGAAAATAAATGTAACTTCTGCGAGCAAAAGACACTAAAGGCAGAGCAAACTTCACTAGAGTGCAGAGGAACATGGATGCAAAGTCTAATTTGGCACTTTTTCTAAGCTTGCCATGCAAAAATTTCCGATTTTGTTTAAGAGCATGAAAACCTGCACCAGTAGAAGTGATGCCAGTGCTAAGCACAGAGAACGTGAGTCAGGTGACGCATGCAAAAAGGTTGTGTCCACTAGCAAGGTTAGTAGAAAAGAAACATTTAGCCATAATTGCCCCATAGTGTGTGTGATAACACTTATTTGCTATTCTAAAATGCTATAATGTTGACAAAAGTACCATTAATTTTGATGTGAACTATTAACATGCATCAAGGAAGGCTCTTAATTTTTAAGAAGAAAGTGAAAATGTGCTTGTATGGCAATATTTTTAATAATTAATGTGTTTAACTATGTACTGCAGTAGTTGATACATTAATCAATGATGTTATAATTGCATATTGACCCAAAATATGCAAACTGTTATGAGGTAAACTTTTATTTCTTATTTAGGCCAGTGTCTGCCACGCAGCTAAAATAGCAACGTGCCATGGAAATGGCTCCATATACTTCAGCAAAATGAATCCTGAGCTTTAGATAGTTGAAGAAAAATTTAAATATTTCTATATTCAGAAAGCTGTCCAGTGGCAAGAGGGGTAATTTTGGCTTTAATTTCTGTTTTCATGTGAATGTATACAATAAGCATTTTGTTTGGCACATATATTTTAATTTATGGTAACTGATTTTTCCACAAAATATCCCATTCATTAGATACTCCCATGCATTAGATAAAATGCATGCTCTGTTATAAAGTTTTTGAAGTAACTCTCCCTTCCCCCAAACAGCAACAGAAACAACTCATAAAAGGAAAAAAAAAAAAAAAAAGAAACAAAAATAAGCAATGAGCCCAAAAGAAATCAAGTCTTGATTTTCGGTAGCACAATTTCATAGACCAATTGTGTGTGATCACTGTTTACTCAGACACTGTTCTCAAGTATAAATGATACTGTTTGTAACTCACTGAGATGAAACCTTTATTTAAAAAAATAATTTGGGCCAATGCTATAGAAAATGAATGTTAAATTCTTTACATGGAAAAAGAGCATGGGATGATTTCCCCCATAAGACATGCTCTTCTGCAATATAGAAAATATTTTTACTCTTATGTGTGCAAATACACTCCTTTGTTATATTACAACAGGGTACATAAAAAGAGCCATTCCAAACTCTGCTGATTAAAATAAATGTGCTCATAAAGGATACAGGAGACTAAACTACTGCATCTTCAGAACAGCAGTAACTTACACACCAACAAGTTATTTTCAAGTTTGACAGAGGAAGTAATCGGCTATCAACAAGGGGTAATTGCCTGAGCAAACTACATCTTTACATCTCATACATGCTGTCACCTTGGTAAGAAAGAAATACGCCACTATCAATTCATGAGAAAAAAAACCTGAAACATTCCTTTAAAGACTGCTTTTCTCAGCTCTTTGAGAGAAGATACACACAGCTTGGAACATATCTAATATCTACTCTTTTCTTATCATTGAAGAGTATCCTAACACACCACAAAATTCATAAGCTAAGCAGCTTCGGGCTATATTAGAAAGGATCCATTTTAGATTGGAACATAAATTTTAATCTGAGATTTACCTGTGGCTGTCATAGGTGAAAGCGGGTTAGCGACAAAATCCTTCAGGAATAAATGAAGGGACTCTTAAGTAAAAGATACAAAATTATCTGAATTTTATACCAATATGGGCTGCTTAGAGAGCTAGATGAATATGCACAGACACACAGCCTCTCTTATATTAATGTTACACAAACATTCATTTGACTGAAATGCTCTTGCCCCAGGGGTGACAGGGTTTTGAGCATGTTCATGGATGGCTTTTTTAAAAAAGCAATGTGAAAGGTGTTAAATAATTATGTAAATTTGTCATACGTACGTATTTTACTGCATTTTAACGTGTAACACTGATAGAAACAAGTTTCATAGAAAAAAAAATTCTAATTTTAATGAGAAAATAAATCCTTTCTTTAAAGCCATGTGCTAAAAAGGCATGTTAATTAAGAAAGCCACAAGTGGTGGTAAACTATTAATATCCTGTGAAGTAACAGAGGTGCTAGTTATAATGGGTAAACAGTAATTTTCTGCAAAGGAAAAAAGAACTTCTTATTTCTAGGGACCATTGTCCACTTTTTCTGTTAGCATTATTCTACCTGCATTTAGGTATTAAATAGAATTTTATTACCTGGAACAACACGTTGGCCTCTCTTTCTTTTCTGCAAAAGAAACAAGTCTTAATTTTTCCTATCTCTTCAACTTCTATTTAAATAAATTAGCTCCCTTATGCTACCTGTAGCACTATGAGTTTGAGGCCAAATAGCTAAAAACGAATATAAAACCTTCCCCAAATTGATTAATCCTGAATAATGATATGGGATGTTCATATTATGGAACTTGGTACGATTGCTTCATCAAGACAGTAAACATTGCAAAAATAGTCAAAACTTGAATTTTCCTAAATTAAATACTACAGGGCATATAGGAAGATAACTTTTTTCTCTCCAACATTTATGATCTCTTCCAACAATGAAACGTGGAAGGTCTTAAAAGATTTTTGGCAGCAGTCTGGCAAAAGATATAAACTACTGTCAAGCATAATATGGAAGAAAAACCATCTCAGTTGACAGAAACAATATGCTTCAATTTTTCTCTTGGTTATGATTTTGTATTCCAGTGGTATTTTGAACTCCAAATTAATTGCTGTGGTTATTAAAGAAAAAAGAAACTTCCCTTAACCACAGGAAAGTAATGAATGAAATCTATCAGCATAGTCAGCAATCAATTTTTTGGTTTCCCTGTGTGTCTGCCTGCACATAGTGACTTGTGGTTGGTAAGGTCTGAAGCTTGGTCTGAGTTTGAAGAGCTCCTACTGTACCCTAGCATGGTTCCATTTCTAAAGAACAGATTTAATCTGGACAGGACCTGGCCACACAGTCACTACAAAGTAAATGAAATTCACAAGACTTAAACAGAAACAAACCAGTTAAAAGCAGAGTACACAGGCTGACATTTTCCATTCAAAAGTTTCCGTGCCAGTCCTTGTGAATTTTGTGCATTTTATCAATGGTAATTCCTGACACAGGAAAAACATCCCATATTACAGATTACTGTATGGAAAAAAGAAATATATCATCAACACCTGTCCCTAGCAGAGTAATAAAATGTTGCAGATTTCAGAGATAAAAACTTCATAATAAAATATGCTCTGTATGAAAATAATAAGATTACTTTTTGAATTGAAACAAAGATGGAAACTGTTTTCTGAAGTGGAAAACTGGAAGATTAAAATTAAATCATTGTTTCTATGCCTTGACTGAAAGAAAATATGGTATTACAAATATCATTCAACTTTTATTAGTGCATGACAGTAAATCAAAAATGGGACTGTTCACCCTAGGAGCAAAACAGGTAAAATTTATTAGGAGTGAACAGTCTCATTTGTTGTACAACAATCTTGAAACCAAAACAAGAACTGAGCTACCAAGACATCCTTATCTTGGCTTGAAGAAAGAAATCAGAGTGTGTAGACTTCCCTGATGAAATAAAATGTCAGTGGTGAGGTCTTCCTATCTCCTCCCATGTCTGTCAAATTCATCCCTGATAATTATAGTTTTTTCCATGTTACTTTTCATCAATCACATCTCGTGTCTCTCAAGAGGAATATTTTCTCATGCCTAACTTTTTGGCAGAGGTCATTAAATAATACAAAAGACATATGCTCTCATAGCGTCAGGTTTCTTTAAAAAGCAGCCATTTATTGCAGAAGGATGTAAGTTTCACATCTAGTGATAGCTTTTGTTCATAAAACTATGTCCAATAATAGATCAGTTTCCATTCTTGTCAGCAGCTTTTGGAACATAAAGGGATCTTTCCTAATTGCAGAGTATGTTGAAAGCTCACAAAATTGTGAGAGGGAAGACATATTTTCTGTGCTACATTCTCAGAGATGGGCTTGCTGTGTTGATTTAGCATGGCCTGATTTTTTGGCTGCAAGAGAGGGCTACAGGAGAAGCCACTCCTTCTGTGAGACGCTGCTGGACCCCTTAGAGAGGTTGGTCATGGCTCTGGGATGACACATGTAAGAAGAAAATCAAAACGGTGCAGGCACAGCTTTTCCCCAGGGGTGGGGAGCTGCTGCAGCCTGGGTCGTGGCCGCTGCCATGCCTGGCTGCCCCGAGCTAAGTGCTGCAGGCAGTGCTGCTTTTCCCCTTTCCCTTCTCTTCCCTGCAGGAAGAGAGGGTTAAACAGCACCCACAGCAGGGCAGCAGCCACTGCCCTTGCCACCGTGGTGGGGCACCTGGCCAGCAGCAAAAGCATGATGAGTGACTCCCCGAGACAGAACCTGGACAAGATTAATTCTCAACACCGCAGGACCTTGAAATAATCTTCCAATCAGTAGAACTTGGTGACAATAATATCTACAAGTAACAATTTTTTCTTTTAGTCAGAGAAGAGGAGGAAGTGGGGATGTGTGAGAGAAAACATGGAAGCACCATGGTGGGTGGAAAAGAAAGGGGGAAGAGGTGCTCCTAGTGTTGGAGCCAAGATTTCTCTTGAAGCCATGTTGAGGACTATGTGACAAAATCTGTCCCCTTGTAATGCATGAAGTCCATGAGGGAATGTAAAGATCCACTTGTAGCCCATGGGAAAAGTGCTCATGCCAAGTGGGTAGATACTAAGGACAGCTGTGATCTGATGGAAGACCTGAATAGAGAGAAAGGGACCTCTGGTTCCAGAGATAGAAAGAGAGCCCTTGCTTCCAAACTAGAGCAGCCTATCTTTAATAGATTACAAGCTGTGGACAAGTGACCCATGCCACAACAATTCTGGGAAGACTGCCTGTAGGAGGGACCCGATGGCATAGCAGAGAAAAGACTCCTCCCTCTGAGTGAACAGAAGATCTCGAGTGACAAACTGAACAAAATCCCCACGCACTGTCTCCTTGCGCTGTCAGTGGGAAGGAGGGAGGAGCTGGTGGGAGAAAAGGTGTTTTAAGGGCTTATTTTACTTCTCATTACACTCCTCTAGCTCTGTTAGTAATAAATTTATTTTATACCATTAAATTTGGACCTGTTTTGCCCTTAGAGTGCTTTTTTCCCTCCCAATCCTTTTCTCAACTCATGTGCCCTTTGTAAAATTTTTTCCCTCTCCTCAGCCCAGCTGTAGCAGGAGAGGGTAAATAAACTACTTTCGTATGTGCCTGGCATTTGGCCAATGTCAAACCACAACACTTGCAAAAACAGAAGACATACAAGTTACGTACCCTATATAACTTGTACTTTAAGTCTCCACATTTGTTTACGCTTTTCATAACAGTTTCCAGAAAAGTGCATGAAATGTAATTAAATGATTTTCTAGCAGTTATGGCTCTTTTTCAAAGATCGAGTCTTTCAAAACGTCAGAGTACATGCTAAATATTCCATGGAAGTTAGAATAAGAGCCTTTTCCAAAAATGGGGAAGCCAGAACAAGGGATATAGATCAGCTCAAACATGTGCCAGTGAGATTCACAAACCAGTTTTATTTTCAATTGTCTCATGGTTTAAAATATGACACCCAGTGCTTCTAAAATACATATGTATGTGCATGGATATTTTGCTGTGACTCTGTCTTGTATTTCTGCTTGTTTCACAGCTGAACCTCTCAATTCAGGTGCTCTTTTTTTTTTTTTTTCTGGATTCCTATTTCCTCTGTTTGCAGCTTAATTGAGCTTCCTTTGGCAGTAAGGTGAATGCTCAAGGACAGAGTCTATGGAGATGCTGTAAGGGGCAAGGTCTAGGCTGGCATCATGCTTGCATGAAAAAGTTTGCACTGTTGGGACTGGTATGAGCTGACATAAGCAGGAATTACATATAATATTCCTTCTCCTATAGGGCACCAGCAATAGGAACCTCCCTTCCTCTGCCACATATAACAACTGGGTTATTGTTCATCTCCTGCTCACCAGAGCTGAGACTCATGGCTGTGTTGGTATTCCCATGCTGGTCCATAAAAGACTTAGAGAGGCACAATTACATGATTCTGTATGTACTTCTGCCCTGTTCATATATTTTGTCAGCAGGAAAGCAGAGTACATGACACAAAAAGATAAATGAAGATGGTTCTTTAGGATGTCAATTACTTAGGAATTTATTTTTGAGTACTGACTTAAAATTTGCTGACTAGTCAAAAATTCCAGTCACTCACGCTACCTGTTCCTTGCAGACAGGTTGCTGGAAAAATAATGCTGAACCTTTGTTTCAATAGTGATGAAAAATGCTGGGTTTTGGCAAATGATGCAAAAACCAGCTAACTCAAAGAAAGTCACACTAAGGTACAGCACATTCAGTAATGTAAGCATGTGTTTGGTTGTGTCAGTGATGAGAAGAGGTGTGAACTGTGAATCAAGTCCTAGCTTGTGGAACTGTGAAACAAAATTTTTCCACACTAATTTTGGCCTTCCTCCAGGGCTGAGACTGCAAAGATGCCTTTGGACACCTGCAAAGGTAAGGATCTGATTCCCACCTCCATGTTAGAGGACCTGGCCTGACTACTGCTATTGCTCCTTACTTCAAATTTGCAAGAAATTAATTTGGTCTCTTGCAACTTTCAATTATTTTAGAACAAAAAAAATTATGGAAAGAGCTTTTATTAGCCATTTATATTGGTCATAAATCACCATGTTTTGGCATTTTTATTTGGAAAATATCTCAAGATTACATATATTTTATGGTGGAAGCAAGAAAAAATGTGGTTTTTTTAATAGGGGAATGCAGTAGGCTTGCATTAGCACTTTCATTTATTAAAATTCTTTAAAATACTAAGCATATCTCTTGGAAAATATTTAAAAAAGAAATAAGGCACCCAAAATTCAACTCTGCTCAAAACTGCTTTGAATATTCAAGTGAGAGAATGTGAAACTGAATATGGACAGACTCTTTCTGTGCAAATTTAAATAGAATATAGAGACCATATAAGAATAAATTTTATAACCTTAGGTACATTGATAAATAAGGAAAAATAAATTCCTTCTGAATAAGCATTATAAAATTCTATGCAGTCATGCCATATTCAGTGAATTCTGAAGGCTGTATCACCTTAGCCTTTCAGATCATGCTGTTGAGGAAAGCCCAGTGCTGGGCTTGGGAAAGTGCTGGGGGTACAGCAGACCCATCACATTACAGGGTTAGGTCCCAGTACCAAATTTCACACACCTACACACAGCCAAAATTTTCATAAGAAAAACTGATTAAGTTACATATTCTTTTCTCAATTTACCTGGCGTAATGCAATAAAACCCTGCATAATCTTTCCTGTTAAAGACTAGATGCAAACCCCACTGAGGAGCACAGCAAACCAGCCAGAAAACCAGACTGAGGGTGGTTTTTAGCTGCATGACAATCTGTGAACAGAACTTGGAGGAAAAGCAAAATCCACTGTAATGTACTGAGTCGTTATTGTTAACAGCAGCATAACTCTTCTGTAACAGCAGTAACATTGGTCTCAACTGGGGAAACACGGCAGGAGGTTCACGGAGTGCTCTTCCGGCATGCTGGGGAAATGATCCCTGGTGAACGCCCAAATGCATCTCCAAACATCAGAAGTGCTGGTACTCAGCTCATGTGAAGCATGAGTTACAAATATATTAGGAAGATGTATACGTTCAAAGCTGCGGTTATATGAAGCATGTCATCTGTATAGCCCAGAGGAGAAGAATTAAATTGTGCAATCCTAGTTAGAAGCTGAATAGATGCACTAACACTTGGAGCTGAAAGGGATAAATGCCATAGCAAGCAGTGGCAAAGGAAACAAGGTTTGGCCTTTCCTGGGCCATTACTATGCCCAGAATAACATTATGAATGGTGATACATAAACCTAATACTACAGGGGAAGCAGAAGCTCCATCTTTCCACTATAAAGGATTCTCATAGCACTAAACCTTTCACGGCCTGAGCTGACAGAGGCTCCTGGGTGGGAGAAGTGCTCTTTCATTTGTCCCATGGAATCCCATTCAGGTTCTGCTGTCATATGAATAGCTGATAATTGGCATTTCCTTTCACTCACATAGTTCCCCAGGAAATTGCAGCAGTCTGCCAACCTGCCTAAAGCAAGTGGTGCAGAGAGAGGCGTGGTGGCAGCTGCAGGCAGCACAGCTGCCCCATGACAGTCTAGGAGCTGCCAGATTACCTGCATGGGGTGCAAACCTCCTCGGGAATGGGCTGATATGAGGTACTCCAATGCCATTGACCAGCTCAGTGTATGGTGACATTTTCTCTTCCTTTTCTTTCAAATGCAGCTTTCACCAGCGGGTGACTGCAGCAAAACTTCAGGACTAACAAAGCCCAAGGGCATTTGTTGGTATATAAAATAAAGATTTTTCTAATAGTGAAGAGAAGTTCTGACTCTGGGGATAGGGATGGGAAATTTCTTTTTTTTTTTTAACAGCTAAGATAATACAACTTTTCCTGATTTTTCTCTTGAAGGAAATACCTTTGTGACCGTGTGATTAAAAAGAAATTATTAGAAGCATTATTTCAATGAAAGCTGAGTACTTTGTACTTAAGCAAACTGCTGCTTATTACTGACCATAAAACTTCATAGTCCGTTATGTCTGTGAGAGGAAAAAAAGATGATTGAATTACTTCATATAATTAAAACAGTTTTCCCTTCATCAGTAAGTAGATACACTGCACCCCCATAAGTCCAAATTAAGCTACATGGGAAGCAAGATGTCTGATGGATTAATTGGATTTGAAGGGCTAGAACTGTGGGGACAATATGAAGGTCTTTTTGAATACATTAATTGCAAAAGGTAGTGCAGGATGAGGATCATCACCTCACAAATGGGGACACAGAAAAGGTGGAGTGCTTAGTACTTTGCTCTGTCTTCAAAACTGATAATAGGCTAAGGGTGTCTCAGTGTTCTGAGCTGGAGAAACATGGCTGTGAGAATGAAAAGCTCACAGTTAAACCTGAAATTGTAAGGGATCTGCTGATCCAGCTGCGTTCTATAAATCTATAAGGCTCGATAGGAATGACTGAGAATCCTCAAAAATGTAGCTGATGTTATTGTGAAGCCTCTGTCAATGATTTTTGAATGGTCTTGGGAATCTGGAGAGAAGAAGAAGTTGGCTAACATTGTCCCAGTCTTCAAAACAGGCAAGAAGGATAACCCTGGCTAGTTCAGGCCTGCCAGTCTCACTCTAGTGCCTGTTAAGATTATGAAGAAGGTTATTCTGAGATGTGCCAAAAAACACCTGAAGGACAGACAACAGAGTAATTGGTCACAGCCAGCACAGCTTCATGAGGGACAAGTCCTGCTTGTCAAAGCTGATTTCCTTTTATGACGAAATAACCCACTGTGGTAGTTACAGCTGGAGTAGTGCTAATTTTCATCACAGTGGCTGGTATCATCACAGGGCTATATTTTGGAAATTTGCAGAACTAGGAATTGATAACATGGAGGTTTTTCTATTATTGCTGGGCAGGGCTCACACAGAGACTTTCTGCAGTTCATACCGTGACACTGGTGAGGATGTTGGGGCTGGATGGGAAGGTGGGAGGAGACACAGCCAGGACAGGTGACCCAAACTGACCAAAGAGAGATTCCAGACCATGTGGCATCAGGCTCCGTATATAAAGTATGGGGAAGAAAGAAAACAGGTATGTCTGGAGTGATGACCTTTATTTTCCCACATAACAGTAGTGAGTGATGGGGCCCTGCTTTCCTGGAGAAAGCTGAACACCTGCCTGCCACTGTACAAAGTGGATTAATTCCTTATTTTGCTTTGTCTGTGTGTGTGGCTTTTGCTTTTGCTGTTAAACCATGTTTATCTCAACTCGTGAGCCTTGTGGCTTTTACCCTTCCAATTCTCACCCCATAGGTGGGGGAGAGAGACAGTGGATGCATGGGCTTAGTTTCTACATAGGGTGAGCCCATGACAGCCACTCACATAGTTTCCCAGGAAATTATGGCCACTAGTTTATAAAGGGAAGCCACTGGATGTAATCTTTTTGGATTTCAGTAAACCTTTTGATCATATCTCTCCCGGTATCCTTCTGGACAGAATGTTCAGCACACAGCTGGAAAAACACATCATGGCATGGGTGAGCAAGTGGCTCACAGGTCAGGCAGGAGGGGTGATAGGGAATGGGGTGGCATCAGACTGGTGACCTGTCACAACTGGGGTTCCACAGGGCTTCATTCCTGGCCCTGTGCTCTTCAGCACTTTCATAAATGCCTTGGACACAGGAGTGGAAGGGATACCAAGTAAGTTTGTAACTGGAAGAAGCTGTTGTCTCCTTTGATGGCAGAGAGGCCTCAGCAAATTAGAGTGCTGAGCAATCACCAGCCATATGAAAAGCAACAAGGGAAAGTGCCGGATTCTGCACCTGGATGGGGCAGCCCTGGATGGATGGACAGACTGGTGAATGAGATGCTGGAAAGCAGCGCCATGGAAAGGGACCTGGGGGTCCTGGTCAGTGACACGTTGAACATGAGCCAGCAGTGCCCTGGCAGCCAGGGGGGCCAAGTGTGTCCTGGGGGGCATCAGGGACAGCATTGCCAACCAGGTAAGGGAGGGGATTGTCCTGCTCTGCTCTGCCCTGGGGCAGCCTTACCTTGAGTGCTGGGGGCAGTTTTGGGCAATATAAGAAAGATATAAAGCTTTTAAAGATCTCCCACAGAAGGGAAACAAAGATGATGGAGGCTCTTGAGGGTAAGCCATGTGAGTGGCTGGGTCACTTTGTTCAGCTTTGTGAACAGGAGACTGAAGGGACAGAGTCTGGAACTTCCTTGAGAGGGGAAGAGGAGGGGCAGACACTGATCTCTTCTCTCTGTGACCAGTGACAGGAGCGGAGAAAATGGCCTGAAGTTCTATTGGGGGAAGGTTTAGGTTGGATATCAGGAAAAGGTTTTTCACCCAGAGTGTGGTTGTGTACTGGAACAGGCTTTCCAAGGAAGTGGTCACAGCACCAAGCTTGACAGAGTTTAAGAAGCATTTGGACAGTACTTTCAGGTATATAGTGTGATTGTGGTTGTCATGTGAAGGGCCAGAAGATGGACTCTGAAGATGCTAGCAGGTCCAACTCAGGATGTTTTCCAATTTTGTGATTCTGTGATTTCACACTTCACAACTTTCAAACCCTTAGCTGATCATGGTGTCTTTTGCAAGAATAACCTAGGGAAATTTGTAATTAATACATGTATTTCAACAGACCCATATTCAGGCACATATAGTTGTAAATAGGGTGATCTTAGGCAAATCTGCCATGCAAAGTAGTGGAAACAGATTATTCAGTTGACTGGGGCAGTTTATAAGGGAGCTTAACATCAGTGAATAGCAATGATAAAATTTCATTACAGCATGAGTGCTGCATGATGGAAAGATGTACAGAAAGCAGCTGACTTACAAAGGCCTTGTGCTGTAGTTTCTGCTGAAGCAAAATGTCCACTAATGCTTCCAAAACCAGAGGGAGACATCATACTACTTACCATTATCACAGCTTTCAGGAACAGGACTGGGCCCTTAGACAGCACTTTTCATCCCATGAAATCCCATGCTGCTTTCCAAATTACATAAACTTGCAGGTAGACAGATAAAACTTTATCCATGATAAACCTGGTGACCTACAGGGTAAAATGCAGCAGGAACCCTGCACACCAGTTTAGAAGGACAGCACTTATCCTGGATCAAACTGTCACTGTCTATTGAGGACTGTGGAGTTTAATACCTCATTTCTAGAAAAATATAAGAGCAGAACTCTAGGGAACATAAACATCATCTACTTTTATCCTAAGCCCAGACATGGCATCACCACACAATGTTGTTTACCCATTTCTGCTCCAGATCAGTTGTGGGAGGTTGGGTTTGTCACCCAGGTAGGACAGATATGGTGTTTATAAGGTCTTACATGGTATCAACCCAAGGTGACTTTGCAGCGAAACAGAGCTCCTCTGCAGGCAGTGCACTCAGGGCAATTAACATTTTACACAGGAAGGAGTTTTAATGAAACAAAGAACAAAACCAGTGGCATTAAGGATCTTTTTGATATGGGCAAGAACACCACCACTGGGCTTTAGCATAATTTGTGTTAAATAAAAAGAATTTAGTGAATGACAAAGAGCAAACAAATCCTGAGATCATATTCACTGTAAGCTGCAAATATTAAACGAAGTTTTCACAAGCAGCAGTATCTTTCCTGGCTAAGTTTGCTTAGGGCACATCTGATGGACTCTATGAATAAAACTCCAGTTCTGAGCTGAGGCCATATATATTTCTGGGTTACTGAAACACCTTCAACCTGGCTCCACTACAAAAATGCTGAGAGGAACTTCACCATGGCAGCATTGGCTGTTCAAACTGAAATGAAAATGCTTTGTAAATCACAAAGCATTTAAATGCTCTTACTGACAAATACAGGTCTACAGTATTTGGATACAGAAATGAATTTTTTGAATTTTCTCATTATCTCTGGAGAGATTTCTGGTATGACAAGGGTGATTATAGAAGGAATAAAAAATAAATAACATTCAAAACCATGAAAAGAAGCTTGATGGCCATTAACTACTAATGAAAAAAGTTCTGCAGGGGTGTGATATAGCCAACAACTTGTATTTTAACATACTGATAATGAATCCCAGCATAGCCATTCAAATCAAAGTCAGTATGCTTTCTTTTTTCCCTATGGAAATGTAAATCAATAATAGTGGCACTATCTGTACTATAACTATATGTATATCTATGAATATGTATTTCTGATTTACAAAATACCATTGCATTGTTTTACTCTCATTTAATTCAGTTTTTTAACGTAGTGATGTGCATCTCTATTTTCCAATCAATTTATTCTGTTAGTATTTTTCATCATATTAAATCCCTACATTAAGTCAATAATGCTGATTACTTACCATAAGCACTGTGAACACCATTCTAATACAGGTTATTTGCAATTTTACATCCTCATCTATATGCATTATTCCACTTGGAAAATTGAATGAAACCCTTGATTCAGAATCTGAAACACTTAGAAGTAATGATCCTGTTTACTGATTTACTGAAGTTGTAGGTTTTTAAGCACTATTTAATAGAAGAAACAAAAAGCACTACCAAAAGTAAGCAAAAGGAAGCATCAAGGTTGGTTTAGGAGCATTCATACTATATGAATAATAGGAATTTTTTGTGATTTTTGTTGTTTCAGATCTCTGAGGCAGTTACCTAACACTGTTAACCTTATTAGTGCTTCAGTTTTCTTACAATACAGAATATGAATCTAATTAACTCAACGTAAGAGCAAATGTAGCACTCAACAACCAAATTATTTTGTCAGAATCCTGTTTCAGTATTATTTGCTTATTATTGTGCAACTGATAATGGCTATATTTCATTTAGAATTATTAAAATAATTTAGAAATTGAACTGAAAGGGCTTGAGTCCTGTGTGAATCATATGCCCAAAGAAAGGCACAAAGTTACTTATAGCCCTTCACTGGTACTGATGCCTTTCAAAACAGCAGTAGCATAGTGATTGAGCACTGTGAGCATCTGAAAAGAGAGTTCGACATGATGTCAGTGCCCAAACAGGGCTCTGCTGAGAACCACTTCAAAGAGAGGGATCAACTCTCAGAGACTGTAAGAGCCACCTGGAGGCACCGATGTGGACCATGAATAAGAGGTTTAGTTCTAATTTCAGAGGTAGCAAAAATAGGTATTACATTGTGTTTCGGGTGACAGTGTGAGGAAGACAGGCTGTCAACAACACATATTGTATTTTGTTGTTACTCAGTAAATAGTAATGAATAAAACCAAAACAAATGTGGATTTTGGTGGGCAGATGATTTAGGTTTTTTTTTTTTTTTTGCTTGTTTCCAACTTCTGCTAGAATTGAATTTGAAGTCTTGGTGAAAGTGGTACCTTTAAGTGATGCATCTGTATTCAGATGATATTATTTCAAATTCAAATTTATCAGCATAAATTAGGGAAAATTCATTTTCACATATCCACAATGTTTCAAAGATTTTCTAAGCCATTACTACACTGCAGATACTCCGTTTACTTTGTGATCTAAGCCTTTCACTTGAGATTTTAAACATACTATTTATCTCCAAAACATCATGAATTTAGGACTCATTAGCATAGAATTAGAATAAATCTGAGGAAAACAATTGGGAGAATTTGAAATACGTTACATACTAACTTTATACTGTTTAATAAGCAGAAGCTGAAAGCGTGTTTGATGCCATATTTTTATTCAGAATTATTTTAGGGATTATCTAAGAGCTGTACTGTGGATTATAGAAAAAGAGTAATTTCAGTTTAATTTAGCCCTATGAACACGTGAAAGTGTTTCAGACAGGTGAAATATACCAAGGGATGTCTTAAGCTACCACTCCAGGGACTATAAATAAAAAAAAAGTCAGTTGCCAAGTGGAGGTGGCATTTTACTAAGTCTGGATATAATTGTACTAGAAATCTTGAGGACACTTTGAAGCAGTCTTAAGATATTGCCTATTGGAATTCCTTCTTAGTGCAAATTTCACTGCAATTTATTTTAGCTCAAATATTCTTGTGACATAAGATTATAGTCTTGCTCTGGATATGTATATTCATATCACCCACAGAAATTGTTGAAAGCTAAGTATCCTTGCTTCTGTGCCAGCTGACTTTCTGGTTCATGTCTTGCAATTGGAAAATAGTCGCAAAAGGCAGACCAAGTCTTTTTGATGCACAGACACTAAGCTGTCGGTCCATTTGAGCTGTCTGCCCATCCACTTCTCTGCTTTTGCTGCTTCTGTTTGACTTCAGCAGTGCTGTTCTGTGGTTTCTCCCTCATTTTCTCTACCACAATCCTACACCATGCAAAACAGTCAGCCCCAGGACTTGCAGCAATGTTTCCCGGTACCCCAGCAACACATTTATGGGCACTGAGAAATACAGTAAGGTGCTGCCAGAGCTTGCAGATTGTCTATTCTCTCTCAGTTACCTTCCACAAAATAAGGATAAAACATGGAACTTTCATTGCTTTCCAGAAAAAATCCAGTGTCAACTATCACCCTCTTTTTTTTCCCCCCACACGGTCTTTCTGTTTCTGGTATCTTTGTTTTTTAAGTAGTCAATTGGTAAAACCACCTTTTGTGAAGTCTCTTTTGTCAAGTATGCCTTCCTAATGTTGAAGACTCTGTCACTTAGTTATCATCACACTTACGGAGACTGATTTTCCTGCTGTCACCAACTTCTTTATTCTAAGACACGTTATCTGAATCAGTTCCAATGATCCTCTCTCATTGACTGTTGATCTTCCACTGCCTATCAGTGGTATAAAGCCAGATACCATCAAGTGACAATGTTTTGTCAGATGCTTAGCAGAGACTATCCAGGTTTACTGTTTATAAATGAAGTATTTGTTAAATTACAGTATGCAACTGTAGACTCCACTTACTCCACAGGCTTTAGAGAGATTGACACAGTGAATTATGAAGTCAAACCTTAAGATAGGAGAAGCCTATAAAGATTAAGTCATTTTATTCTTTTGCAAGCAATTAGTTGCACTACACTGCTAAGTGGAGATCAATCATAACTGAGGAATTGAGACAGGGCAATAAACAAATTACTACTGTTTTCTCTGAAACCTCTTGGTCTACAGACTGACTGTAATTTAATCCAGCAGCTCAGTAGATTGTAAATTATCCATTAGAGTTGTCACTGCCCCCTTGAAAAGGATTTATTTGACAATAAGGGTACAAGAAAGGAAATCTGCCTGGTTGTTTCAGATTAAGTGGGACATTTGCAGCTGATTCATGATCATCACAGCTGTACTGTCTATGCCTTGATGATGGTCAAGTGCTTTAGAGGTTTTTTACTTGGCAAGCACCAACGTTAAACTTTATTAGTTTAACTGTTTGCCACCAGGCATAGTCTCCCTGTTTCAGTACCTATTGTGAAATTCACTGCAAAAAAGTGAAAAGTGACCAATAGACTTAGTTACTCAACAGAAAGGTGTACTAAGTGACTGGTTACAGTAATAGGAAAATTATATCTTTTCCTTAACCAAACCTGAGGCTTTAAGAATCTCCATAACCAGCTCTTCAGTATACCTTGGAAGCAATCAGCACTGCCTCATTGTTTGGCCACAGCTGGTATACCAGCCACATCAGATGACATTAAAAGAGTTGAAAGGATATAAAGTGCATCTGGCAGAGTTAGCTGCATCCTCTGAAAAAATTTACAAGTGTCTTTCTTTTCCTTCCTTCCTTCCTTCCTTCCCCCCCACCTCACCTTTTCATTGTTACTATTATTTTTGTTTTGTTTTTGTCTTGTTGTTTTGTTTTATTTTGTTTCCCTCACCCATGCTGGGTAGTAAGGAACACAGCTACAGTTTTTGCAGCAGGACAATTGCCCATGTGCTACTATGCACATAGCCATGGGCTAGGATACCTTCATGCTGCAATGAAGTATAACCATGCATAAAAATACTTATTTAAATGAAAGAGACTTTATTCTTTGCCTATCCACTATCCCAGCACAGTAGCTACAAGGCTGAGGAATTAATGTTTTGGTTCTCTTCTAAAACCCCTCTCTTAATGAATGAAAAAATGTTAAAAGAGATTGTTTCACTTTCAGTTCTTTTTATTTCATTTGTATATCTATGCTGCTGATAGAGCTCCAAATCATGTCATTCCCTTTGTGCTAGGAAAAGAAGTGTAACGAATAGGTACACAATTGCTGGTCAGAAGAGCTTAAAGACAAAAATCAGAAGGACAAGGTAGTAATTATCATAAGTCACAAAGCTTTTGCACTCCCAGAAAATAATGAGAAGCACTATAAACACGCAATATTTAAAACACTTTATTGTATATTGTATATTACATTTATTGTATAGTGTATATTACAGTTTTTGAGTTAAAGTTTTCAGAATGTCTCCAAGAAACATAATGCCGAACCCTCCCTCCCCTTAGAAAACTCCAACTTTCTTTCAATAAAGAGTAGTAATCTTACCTTCAGTGTGGGTTTCCTCTGTGTTTGTGTAGTCTTAAAAAAAGCACTAAAAATAAAATAGAATTCCAAGGAATATTATGTTTAGTCTCCACAAACACTGCCACAATGCCCAGGAAGAAGTGGAATAGGGGGGGAAAGAAATGTGACACATCAGAGGATATAAAGGAAAAAAAACAACTGCAAATGCATTTACATGGTTGGTTTCTTTAAGGAGTCTGCCAAAATTTCTTCATTGTCAGAACTTATAGAGATCCAGAGTGACATAGCTACAAAAACGGCTGCTACAGAAGGGAACTATAGTAATATGTTACCAGCATTAATTTTTCTGCTTTGTCTAAAACTCAGACAAATTACCATGTCCTAGAAGTCATATGGCTCTTTGGATCATCATTAACTGACCCTTAAAATTCTATATTTTAGTAAGCATCACAGAGCACAGTTGGTGAAATCACAGAAGCCAGTGACAGAAAGATACCATGCATTGTTGTAACCAAAATCAAGAAAAAACCCATCCAGTTTGCAGAAGAAAAAATATATGTCTTTGCTGAATTTGAGTTGTACCTGTCATCTATAATTTCCCCTGTTGGCTGGTAGACCACATACAGTAAAAGATAAACAAGAGTAAGAAAGAAAAAATGCATTTCAGGGTTCATTTTATCTACTTTTTTTACTATTTGTTTAATAACAGTTGCAAAAAGTAAATGGTCAAATTGCAAAGACTTAGCAAAGAGCAACTCAATGCTGCCTCTACTCCACTTAATCCAGCCCCCCAAAATATAAGGATATCTTCATGCTAAATCTAAGTATTTTTAATAATAATAAAAACCTTTTGGCACTGCAATCTTTGTTCAATACAATATCTGTAGAGAAAGGAAAGAATTGTGAGGCAACATTTTCACATACCTTTAAAACATATATGTGGGGTGTGATATCCCCTTAAAACACATCATATGCCTCCTTGGGAGATAATAATGCCTAATCTCATCAGGGAAATGCACTGGTGTACTGTGTTTTTGTGTGTTCATTGGTAATGTTTTAGAAATTGTCTATCTCTAGATGAGAGGTTATATACATATGAAAAGCTACACTGCTTTTTGTATGAAACTTAACGAAAAAATCTGGTTGGTCCAAAGTTTAGCATATTTTTCTATATCATGATGTAGCAGCAATTAATGAGCAATGAGAAGCAGCATTACTTTTACAGAAAGGAAAGAAGTGCTGGGCTTAGTCTTGACCTCTAATCTAGTGAATCTCAAACTGAAAATAATGAGATTTTTTTCCCATTAAAAAATTTAGCATTGTGTCTGCTCACAGTCTTGGTGAATATGTTTTGATTGAAAAAAGATATTTGAGCATAAAATTTTTATTAATAAATATAAAGAGCTTTGTTACTGTCCCTAGCAACTGGAAATCTCTTTTACAATGGATGCAAACTAGAAAGAGCAGTTCTACCTTCAAAAGCTGATTATTGTAAAATTTTTCCTCAATGAACACTTTAGTAGGTTTCCACTGTGAGCTTAGCTTTACAGTTATACATTTCTAAATTATGCAGACAAATATAGGCAATTTCTAGTGAGGTCCTTTATTTCGTTGGGTAAGAAAATTAAAACTAATGGGAATTTAAAATGAATCAGGTAATGTTCAAATAAAAAATTTCACAGAGGATTTATAACCATTTTTTATGAATATCTTACAGTGGAATGACTTGATCTTCATTTCCTTACAAATTTCTTTTAACTTTTGTACATGAAAGCTGGCACTTTGATTTGATTCAGAATTTTGTAGTAAATTGCTATAGTTCTTGACAATAAATTTTCCCCTATATGCACTCTTCACTGATTTTTTTTACTGTAATCTGAGTCACCCAAGAACAGTGAAAATTTGGAACTTTAGAATCTTTCATAACAAAATTAACTGAATTTAGGTATTTAAGAGCTGTGTTGGGAAAAGGACTTTTTGGTGATCTAAGCATTAAATGTCAGGGTAGAAATTGTTTGCTTTGTATGTTATAGCTGTGAATTCTAAGGTGAAGAAATAGATGTGCAAAAAATAGAAGCTCTGATGATTTTATAAAATCCTGAAGAACTACTGAATGCATTTATATATCCGCACAAGTTGTCCTGCAAGGTTTGTAAAAACAGCAGGAATTCCTACAAGGCTGTAACACCTCTCAGATGCCTGAGGGTTTGTCAAATCCATGTGTAATCTTGTGGGACTTGTAAACTATCAGTAAGGTGCTGTAGAGTTTGAAAATTTTGACTGGACCTTAAACAAAGTCTGGAGTTCCTGTGGCAGCTAAAGCCTACCAGGATTTTTGAATTGTTCAAAGCATTAATACTTCACCAAAAAAAAATGCAGCTAGCCTTCTCAAAACAGCAAGGTGCTCTCTAATATCACACAGATGTTTGTAGTAGCAGGCTAGGATATGAAGAATCACCAAATTACAGAGTATCAGGCTGTTGAAGATGAAAAAGTCTTAAGAGTTTAATGATTGCAATTATTATTCCAGTTCTCCAGACAAACTTAATTGTACACATTGGCAAACAAAACCTCTACAATTTTAAATCAGTGGATACTCCGGAAATAAAATTGCTCCTCTCAAGAAGTAGAACTGAAGATAATGTGTTCTCATGAGCATCTTGCTTGAAAATTAGTCCAGCTGTGGTTTACCAGTAACATAAACAATCTGGATAAAAGTAGTGGTTTTGCATCCGTGCATTGGTTCAAAAAGATGTTGGATCTTTTGCTACATGAGGTCCTTTAAAAATTGCTCAAAAAAATGTTTCTATCTTCAGCTACTATGAAGTCCTTTATAAGCTACTCAGTTTTTTTTTTCTCTGAACTAGTGTAAATGCAGAACGTGAATGCCACACTGAACCAAAGAAAGTTCAAGCCTTACCTTGGCCTTCATCCTGGCTTGGTAGAAAATCTATGTATTTCAGTCAGCAGACAAAACATGAGGACAGGGAGAAAGAGCAATCACACACTGTTGGTGTGCTATTGAGTGACTTAAAGGGATGAGTCCTCACACAAGAGTTCTCTTCTTCCACAACTATTCCTGCTTCTGATATAATCTACTGTATCAGCCTCAGAAGATCTCTGGTAACTATTAAATTCCATTTTCCACAGTGTGCTGGTTTCAACATGTTACACACAGGCTCCAGGAAAAAAAAAAATCAATCAAATATTAGTTATGGTGTAATGTCCCTTCTTGAAATAGAAACCTACTTTTCTGTTACTGAGCTATTAATTATTTGAATTTCACTGGTATGAAGGTAAAACACGGGTGTACAGGAAAGTTTTGGCACAAATGGAAATAAACACCTTGCAGTCTCTTCAGGCGCTAGGTCATGCTTAACATTGACTATACTTTAAAGCACATCTCATATTAAGGGTACAGTTTTGGCTTTCATCCTTTTGTATGTCTCAGCTGTTGCACCTTAGAATATCACTTTGTTTGAATGCTGTGTATGGAGACCAGAGCAGTTCTTTGTAAACATCTGTCATTTCTTCTTAAATGGATGAATACATAATACTTCCAAGTACACAAATCACATTTTAGATTTAGATCTCATTTAGATGATAAATAAAAATGCAAAAAATGTTCCAGAAGGCAAGCAAACACTTTGAACATAAAATTGAAAGTAATTTTGAGAACTGTTTCCTCTTTGGTTTCTTTAGTGTGTCTTAAACCTAAGAGGTGGTTATTGCCAAAAACAATGCTGTTCTCAGTCTATATGCATGTAAAGCTGGAGACTGATGGAAACCAGAAGAAAGAACATGTTAAGATTAAATTCTCAAGCAAGTAGTGACAAACTCCTTGTCCTTGAAGCTTGTATAAATAACTTTCCTTTGTTTTTTTAACCTGTTTCCCCTGCTCTCCAGCCAGCCCAGCAGCGAGGCATGTCACTCTGATGGTTCACATCCATCTCCTTTTATTGATGTCCACTTTGGTATCTGTACAGGTCATCAATATTGCTGCCTCTCTGGCAGCCTCTGGGAATGGCAGGGCAGCCTTGCGGGACTTGGCATGTGGGGGGAGGCTCCGCTCGCTGCCGAACTCACGGTTCCAGCCAGATGCCGGTACCAGGCTGTCATAAATCTTTAGGTGACCCAGGTGAACTCTGAGGCTCAAAGCTCACTGAAAACTGATCAGGCCTCTGTTTAGTTTAACAGGCCCTTTTCAGTGACAAGTGAAGGGTTCAACAAATGCTCAAACCAGATATATATTAGTTGAAAAACTAATGGCTTTTAAAAGAATGTTTGACAATTGTTTAGGGCTGTCTGTAGATCCATTATACTGATAAATGACCAACTTGGTCTATGCCAAACTGGAGATGGCCAGCAAAAAGCAACTTTGGTTATTATTTTTTTCCCCTCCTCTGCCTCCAGTGCACTCTCCACACCTTTGGGGGCTTCATAAGGGCCTCATGCTCTGGTGATCAGGAAGACTTAAGGCAGCAAAAGATACCTGTGCAGCTTATAGTTAACCTTGCAATCAAACTGAAATTAAGCAAGACTGCAGATACCCCCAGTGACCTGCTATTGACCGCCTGAACTTCTAAGTTAGGGTCAGTTGGGGCCCAGAGTAGGAGGTCAAAAGCTGGTCAGTGCTCTTCAGCTTCAGCATGTTGAATAGGGAGACTTTATTGCCGTGATTTATGCAATTTGCACAGACAGGTTAAGGAGATCTTAAAACATGCCACAGTGCTCACTTACACTGGTTACACCATCCACTGGGAAAATAAATTCTGATTGTCCATATGAAATCTCTTGTGGATATGCCTTGAAGTATTTTATGCCCTGTACTATAAAGATTCATACCCACACTCGACCCCTGAACATGGCAAGGTTAGTGTTTCCACATTTATTTAAACAGTGTGAAGGCACCAAATGAAGCACTTTACAAAGCTGATTAATTGCAAAGGCAGAATAACAAAATAACAACCAGGTGTGGTTTTTGTTGTGCTGTTTTTTTGGTGTTTTTTTTTTGTTTGTGGTTTTTTTTTTTTTTTTTTTTGTGGTGTGGAAAACGGGGAAGGCACAGCTAAACTTAAGATTAGAGTGGCAATTCGAATACAGTGAAGGTTGTTTTTTAAGCAGTCCACAGACAACAATCTTTGCTATTTTCTTCTCATCTTTTACACACCTTCTTTTATTTTTTTACCAGAAAATCTAGTTGTAGGAAATTTACAAGATCAATCATAAGAATGAAGAAATTTAAGAGCTCTTAACCACTTTGTAATCAGGCTTTTTTTTCCTGCTGAAGCATTAAACAGACTACATGAATTTTAACTTTCACACTCACAACAGTTTCACAGACTGCCCTAGATGCTACTCAATCTCTAGGTCTTTGTAGAGCAGAAACTGCTGGAGTGATGTGGATTTTCTGACAGACTCCTCTCTGACCACCAGACTTGTCTTTGCTGGTGATCAAAGCAAGAAACTGAAACCTAGTCATCAAAGGTGAAAGGATAGGGTGTTTGAGTTTTTTAGAGCTACCTCTTTTTCATTGTAGTACATATTTCTTTGGTGTCTGTTACCCCTGATTTAACATAACTAACTAAACAACATATTAGTCCATGATAGTATATAATTGTATTTCACATAATAAGAGGTAAAATTTACCAAGCTCTACTGAAAAAAATGGCCTTGGTAGATGTGTTGCTGCTTGTTTTCAGTAATATTTTAAGGATGTAGTGTCAACAAGCATGTTTTATGACCTAAGGTATATTTGCATGAAATTCAGGGATGGTTGAGCATGAGCCATTTTAATCTGTTGGATAATTGCATCATAGAGCAGAGCAGTCCTGGTGGTTAAATAATAATTTTTTTTAGAAGGACTTATACATAATATATTAAGTTATATACTATCCTGTCATAAGTACAATGAATATTTTTAAGGCTGCCAAATACGTGTTTATCTGAAAGCCTGGAACAGATACAAGAGAGACTTTTCAAGTGTCAAGTCAATAAGTCAATAAGACACATTGCAATTGTGTATGGGAGTATTTTTCACTTCTAGTGAAAAATAGGAAAAGCTATCAGCTTCTTACTCTGTGAACTCAGAGATTCGGGTAGACAATGCCATCCACTGATTTACAGATCAAAGGTTCTGCAAACAAGTAACAGAAGTAGAATATGATCTCTCACCAGTCTTTAGAGCCAGTGTTGGTAGCTGTGGTCCTGTTTTAGCCTGCTGTGTGCATACATAAATAAAGACAGTCAGTATTCCCAAAGCACAGGAGTGAGTTTTTTTACTATAAGGTTCCCCAGATGATTCTAAAATTTTCTCAGACTGAATGGAAGCTGGCCACCTACTTTGTAGCTGAACAACTGGTACTCTTAAGTGCATTGTCATGAATCAGCTGGTGGTTTCATGCATTGCTCACTGTTAAACAGTGAGTGTCCAGAGACAGGGATAAAACTAGACAGAGACTAGTTACCAGACTATCATAATATAGATTCTGGTGATATGAAGATGATGAGTGAGAGGCCTATTTGTCCTGTTTCTTTGATTACCTTTTACAGTTGAAATTTAATATAACAAAGTTCAGCAAATAGTAACTCTGACTATTACTTTGTGGAAAGGAAACTTCCTGATAGACTGTGCACCCCAAATTCCCTCTGTATTTTCAAGGCTACTCTTAGTCTTCTAAGGTGGTCAGCTGGAAGGAGATTGTCTGTATTGTCCCATTGCCAATATCTCATGTTCCAAAGCTATATGTGTTGGTTTATCATTGTGGTTTTTGGGTGATGTTATTTAGAATTTATAGTCTCCAATTTACTACTCCCACCAAATGAAAAAAAAAAAAAAAAAGAAAAAAAAAAGGAAGAAAAAGAAGAAAAAAGTACATTGTTCCACTCCCTCCCACTTCCCCACTTCAACTGGGGGCACAGAAGGCAAAGATAACAGTTGAGGTAAGAAAAATTTACTGGGAAATAGAAATGAGATAAGGAAAATGAACAGCAACAGCAACAATATTAATAACAGAAGTGTAAAAGAGATAGAGTGATTTCACAGGCAAAATGCTCACTGCAGAGCTCATGAAAATAGACAGTTCCAGCCAGCTACCCCTCCATGTTTTCTTGACTAGAAGGAGCCCCTTTTCCCTGGAAGTGAGTCTTACCCTGCCCCCAGCAATGACATGAGGTGGTATGAAATAATTTCCAGCTCCTATCCAGGCTTCCTCTTGGCTAATGCAAAAATCAACCCTTTCCTAGTCGGAATCTGGACAGGTGAGAATCCCACATTCTTAGAAAGTAATAGAGACCTAAGAAAAGAGAAAATAATTTCCAAAAGGTCTAAATTTTTTAGGCATTTCTGCAAACTAAGGAAGTTTATACCACCAGAAGAAGAGAAAATGATTTATGGAGGTTCAGTAAGGGGAAAGCTTCAAAGCTAGTTTGAATGCTGTCAGAGTTTAACCTAAAATTTGAGCTGTATTTGTCATAACGCTTTCTTTCAATGTTTTCCTAAAGCTTGACTCCAGATAGAATTGCAAATATTGCAATAAAACTGAATGGACAGACATGATAATGAAAAAAATCACAGAATCACAATATGAGCTGAGTTGGAAGGGACCCACAAGGATCATTGAATACAACTCCAGGCCTTGAACAGGACCATCCCCAGGACTCACATCGTGTGCCTGAGAGTTTCTTATATTGCAGTGCCCAAAACTGCCCCCAGCACTCGAGGTGAGGCTGTCCCAGGGCAGAGCAGAGCAGGACAATCCCCTCCCTTACCTGGTTGGCAATTCTGTCCCTGATGTCCCCTAGGACACACTTGCCCCCCTGGCTGCCAGGGCACTGCTGGCTCATGTTCAACTTGTCACTGACCAGGACCCCCAGGTCCCTTTCCATGGCGCTGCTTTCCAGCATCTCATTCTCCAGTCTGTCCATCCATCCAGGACTGCCCCATCCAGGTGCAGAATCCGGCACTTTCCCTTGTTGCTTTTCATATGGCTGGTGATTGCTCAGCACTCTAATTTGCTGAGGCCTCTCTGCCATCAAAGGAGACAACAGCTTCTTCCAGTTACAAACTTACTTGGTATCCCTTCCACTCCTGTGTCCAAGGCATTTATGAAAGTGCTGAAGAGCACAGGGCCAGGAATGAAGCCCTGTGGAACCCCACTGGTGACAGGTCACCAGTCTGATGCCACCCCATTCCCTATCACCCCTCCTGCCTGACCTGTGAGCCACTTGCTCACCCATGCCATGATGTGTTTTTCCAGGTGTGAGCTGAACATTTTGTCCAGAAGGATACTGGGAGAGACACTATTGAAAGCTTTTCTGAAATCCAAAAATATTACATCCACTGGCTTCCCTTGATCAAGGGAACCCAAAAGGTGAGTTACTTTGTCATAAAAAGAAGTCAGAGCTGATAAGCAGGACTTTTCTCTCACAAAGCTGTGCTGGCTCTGACTGAAAGACTGCATCGTCTTTCTGATGTCTTTCAAAACCTCCCTGAATAACCTTCTCCTTTACTTTATCAGGCACTGAAGTGAGACTGACAGGCCTGTAGTTTCTGGGGTCCTTGTCTGTCCTGCAAACTGGGACAATGACCAGCACTTTCAGCCTGGACTTCTTCCCAAGGCCCCTCAAAATCATCTAGAGTGGTTTTGCAATGCCGTCAGGTAGCTCTGATGATTTTTGGATGAATCCCAACAGGCTCCACAGACTTGTATGGATTTTAGTGGAAGAATTATCTTGAATGATGTCAGTTTGGGATCAATATAATTTTCAAATACCAAAAATATGCATGATTTGGATAGTGACAATATATTCGCAGCTTCAATTTGCCCTATATAATTTTCTGTACTGCATCATCCTTTCCAGGCAAAGTTAATGGATTTTGATGATGCTTAACACAGGCAATGCAAAAGCCTGACTGATTTGTTGACTGAACAGGAAAACCTAAAGTAGTCCTAAAATTTAGGTTGAGAAAGACCTGGTTGTTGACATATTGAGCCGAGTTTTGCTGCATCTGAGTTCCAAGCTGGTGAAGAGTCACTAAAATCTGAAAGAATGTGTTATGATACTTGTAATTTGTATATGAAATAAAATAAAAGTTGTTACCAACTGACTGGATTTAGTCCAAATGAAAAATCTCTGCACAAGAACAAATAAAAACTAAGACTGCATGTGCATGAAGTAGGTCTAAACTGAAGTTTAACGCAGTTGTTAGTAATACAGCATTTAATGCTGTTATAGCACAACTTTCATCTTTTTGAGAGGAAAGGGCAAGATCAAAAGTTATTTTGGTGCTTAATGATCACTAAAGAACAACATTTAGACTTCAGCTTCCTGGTGCCTAAGCCTCAAATCCAAAACTGTACATGAAGTTCCTTTTTGGATGTATCTGCACTCTCTACAAAGAAATCCCAAACTTAACTTGCTGACATGTTTTCTCACCTTTGACAACAGACCATGAAGATAGACTATTAAGTGTTTGCTTAAACTTTCTCTTGCATTCTTTGAAAAATAAATTCTCAGTCTGCAAATTCCTAAGCAGTTTGGACTTCTGGGTGTTCAAAATTCTGTATACAAAAATAAAAAAAAAAAATCAGTCAATTTTATGAGACAGACATTACCTAGCCCAGCATTCAAATAGGGTTAGCTTTCCTGTCCTTCCCCAAGAAACTTGGAAACTGATTTATTCTTCATTATATTACACAATGGAGACTATTTATTAGTTTTGGTTTCCTATCTTACCATGTTTGTTACCATGCCAAAATTAGAGAGTTACTCAGATTGATAAGCACAAGGAATTTTAGAGGAATCCTAAAACTAGCAGTGTGAACCATGTTCTTGACTGGCTTCTGTAGGACTATAAGTAACTCATTTGTAGCTAGGATCTACATTCTAATTTGAAAGCAGATTAGTTTTATCATCTAGAAACATACTGTGGAACAGTCAAGCGCCAGCTTCTGGCTTTGTAATTGCAAGAAAAGTCATTGCATGGACTTCATATAAGATATGAAGATACAAGATATATCTTCACATAAATGGAGAAATCTGTAATATCAGACTCAGGTATTTAGCTTATTTCCATGAGGCCAGCTAAAAATTGCATTCAAAAGAACCTCATTAGAAGTTGGGTAAGAAAGGAAAATAATAACTTATTTTAAATAGAGCAAGAAACTTTAAGGTTTAAGGTCAAAACTGAGGTCATGAAGAGGCTAATATGGGCTTAGCATGCAGTACAGCTGAGGTATACTGGTTTTGCCTATGAATAAAAAGGAAGCTTTTGTTTCCACTGCTTTTACTCCCTGCATATTCCTAAGTAATTTCTTCACTCTGGTACTTAAAGTTACAAATATATATATATATATATATATATATATATACATAAATACATACACACACACACACACACACACACACACACACACATATTTGGCAGCCAGATATTTACTTTAAAATATATGATTTCAGAAATTACATAGGAGGATCTCTTGGAAAATGATTATTATGAATTCATGTGTTCTTACAGTGGCACACCCATTTCTTTTGGGGAGATAAAATCAATGACTTCTGCTGTGCGTAATGCTGTGCTGTAATGGTAATTTATTCTTTATAGAGGAGGACTCAAAACCAGAGCAAGTTCTGAATTATTTTAATCAGAGGATCTAAGGAAATAAGCATTTTTTTAAGGAGATAAATTGAGAAGAAATCAAATAAATAAGTCCTCCTCAGTGCTATATTCCTTTCTGATTCCACGATGACCAATTAGAGAACAAGGTAATAAAAGCGTTTTTTGCAATGAATTCCAGGAAAAAAAAATTGAAAAAGATGCATTCTAGAGATGAATGGAGAGGACTGCCCAGATTAATTCCACCAAACAGAACCATGGAAAAAAAATCTAATTTCATGATTCAGAGGCTGAGTGGAAGTTACTTTCCTTAGGGAAGTGCACTTCTCATTTTCAGTAACTCTGTAGCCCATTTCAGCATCTATGCTTGAAAAGTAACAGCATTTTAACAGGACAATTGCCTGTACACATGGAACTGTTTGTTTGAAATTAGGCCAATAAATACTGATGGGAATAATTATTCCTACACTTAACCGTAGATGGATAGAATGGCAAGTACTAAGTGACACTCACATTTGTGCTTAGTTTGGAAGCCCTGAACATCTAGTATTGCCTTCTGCACGGTTCACATTGCAAAGTGACAATGATCACAAAGATCAGTTTGGGAAAATGTTGTAGCAAAGGTTAAATCAAACCACTCAGCAGAATGTAGCACATCTCAATAAATAATCACATTTTCAATGCTTAATAGAATACATACAATTGCCCTTTGGAAATTATATTTTTTTTGAAACCTCATCCATCACAATTTCTTGTTATTCTAATATTAAGTGTCACCTTTTGTCTCCACATTTCAAACTGTCATCTTGAGCAACAAGATTTTGAAAGCCAGGCATGCACTGGAGGAGAACTGGCTTTTCATTATTTTCCTTAATTTTACATTTTAAACTTTTTTTCCTAATCAGAATGTTTGTGAATTCTTCTGTATGTTATACATCACCAGGAGAAAATTGTTTTCTGCTAATTCATTCAGTGAGACAATCTGGTTGATCAGATAAAGAGGACCTTATGCAATGATCATGTGCTGCATCATTTTACTCATAATTTACTCTTTGCAAACTTGATTTGCCCAAGATGTATCAAGGTAAAAAGTCAGACAGTTCTGAAGGCCTTTTTAGTGAAATGTGCAGCAGACTTTAAGGAAATGCAGTCCTCATGGGGCAATAGTCAGGGTGGATTAAAGAAAAAAAGGCAATGGACTCTGTCTCTGCAAGCAGCTGTGTGCCTGACATTCTCTGTGGCTTGTATAGGTAAGTGAGGCATAAAACACACATTCAATTCCATAATTTGAATTATCTCTAACTTGATAAATGACTGCTAAAGATGCGGTGCTTCTCTCTGTTGGAACAACACTTAAAATGCCTGGAAGTCATATCAAATTAAAAAACATGATGCAGCAGTTGAATAAGGGTCTCCTCCACAGGATGTCCATATATCAAAGACCTCTGACATTGCCTATCACTCAGTCTGGACACAGGGAATAAGGGATTCCAGGCAGATGGGAGCTGAAACTGAAGCTCCAAAACCCTTCTGTAGGCAAGTGATTAAGTACAGCTGTTTTGCTTCACATTTTGGAACACTTGAACTCTGCAATCTGTCACATTTTTACCAGACTGCATGTGTAGAGGGTAAGAAAAGGTGTCATGCCCTGGCTAGACAGCAGTGTTGGGATAAAGAAAAGTCTCCATTAAGAGAAAAAATAAGGGAGAGAAGGATGTGAAAAAAAGCACAAATTGAGAGACAAGAGGAAGAAATTAAAGGGAGGCTATCAGAACCTAAGCAGGAGATATTAGCCTGTTTTCCTAAGATATAGGAAGTTAATTCTACAGATTTTCTTCAGATGCTACAAAACCAATAAATTTACTCTTTAAAAACATCTTTACGCTTCTAAATCTACCCAAAGGTAAGAAGTTTTTAGAAACTCAAATGCCCCCTCTACATTTTCACATTCTGTAAAATATCTTAATCAACAATATTTCAGGAGGAAAACTCCTTCAGCTCAAATCAACAATACATAAGTGCTGGCCTACAGAGGATAAATGATATGAAAAAACCAAGCTTAACATTTTTGTAAACTGTCTTTGTGGCCTTTATTTTCCTAGCTCCAGGCCTCTATTTTAAAAGGAGTTTCTCAGAGAAGCCTCTTTTATAAATTGATGAGACCTTTTAATTCTACATCTTTGGTCAATATTAGCTATTTAAAGCCTAATCCTCCTGCACAGAAGTCTATGGGGCATTTTCCATTGCTTCCCATAAGACCAGATCAGTGTTTTCAGTGACAACTTTTTACTGGTGCTACTGATGAAATTATGTCAGCATGGTATATTAAAAAAAAAAAATAAGAAGAATACTTAATGGAGGAATAAAGCAACTTCATTTTAAAAGAAGTCTGAAATATAGTTATGAAAAACCCTGTATTTGCAAACACATATGTAGGAGGAATTTGTATAAAGGAATTAAAGAAAAGTTACTGTCTCCACTGTTCACCAGAAGAGAGCTTTAGTCGACAAGACCTCTCTGGGTTCTTTCTGTTGCCTTTTTGTGACTTCAAAATGTTTGAATAGAGGTGCTTCTCTGATTTGTTTTGCAATGCAGAGAAAAAATTTTATTGGGCACTTAGACTGTCCTGGATGTCCTGATCAAGAAGCATCTCTGAATGTCCATTTCCAGAAGCAAAGCCCCTGCCTCCTGGGTTGGCAAACTATCTGAGACACAGTCATTCCTTGACGGGGGTGGATTCCCTCCATCATGAGAGCTGCAGTGCAGCTGGAAATAGAATTTATTTAAATGACCTTCACGTTTGCAGAAAAGCTTTACTGGGAATTAAAACATGAATGCTTTATTGTTCTGGGTGCCAAACCAGGACATTCATCTCCACTGCTGCAAAGGTGTGGGCCTTTTTTCACCCTTCAGAATAGCAGATGCTGTCTGTATCTGTAAGTAATAACAACAGTCACACTTTTTTTTAATCTAAAGTAAGAGTTGTGTGTGGGAGACGATAGATTTCATCTGCTGTGGTTTAAAAGTTGTGATCACTGAGCCCTCCTTCCCCTCACACATTTTGCTCCTTGAAAAGAAAGCCCTAAGGGTTTCCTACATCAGAAAGTAAAGCTGACCTCTCTTTTACTTCCAAATAAAAAAATGTGTTTTCTTATTCCCCAATTATAACAACGTTTCAAAACAGGCTAACACCTACTGCTGGCTATGGGAGAAATACAAAAAGGGCAAGGGGCAAGTGTGATGTGAGTAAAGTTTTTGTCTTGTGAGAAAAAGGAGTTTTATCCCTCTTCTCATAATTTTGAAGTCTTATTTGGGAGGGAGATGTTCTAAAAAAAATTATCATACTTGATACCCTTCTTGAAAACCTATGTGTAAGTATATAATTAGAGCAATGCATCCTCTGATGTCATGACCATGATAGGTTCAAAAATGACCTGAAATCATGATTGAAGAAATCAAAAAGAATGTTGTGGAGATTTCAATATGTTTTATTCCCATGTGATCCCCCTGCTTTTAAAACAAACTTGATTTTAAGGGATGGGGAGGTGAAAAAAGCAGAGAAAAGTGAAGGGAAAGGGAAGGGAAAGAGAAAAAGAAAGAGAAGGGGAAAGGGGGGGGAAGGGGAAATGAAAATGGAAAGAAAATGGGAAGAGAAAGAAGTCCACAGGTAGGGCAAAGCAGAGTAATCTTAACTGGTTATAGGCCAAAATAGTAGCAATACAGAAAAGACGTCCTGTAAAACCCAGTCCTATAAGGTCAGACCTAGGAATAATTCTATGGAATTTTTATCTGCATCAGGAAAAAAAAAAGAGTGTTCAAATAATCCAGAATTGGCAAGAAAATTTCAATTCAGCATAAAACATCTTAATTAAAGAAAATTATACCCTAAACTGGTAAGCCATTCCATCTGCTTCATATTGTACTGAAATTTCTCAAACAGGGTAAGGAAAATAAATTGTGTTCTTTAAGATACTCAGTGGGAGAGGAAAGAGACAATATACTGACAGTACCAAGCCAAATATTGTCTTGGAAGGAGGTAAAAATGTTGAAAGCTGATTTCTTGATGGAGAGGAAATAATAAAAAACTAGAGGAAAGATTTCAATATAAAGATGACAACAAAGAGGATAGAAATTGAAATTTTGATGTTGACAAAACAAATATGGAAAATATATGGGTGGCTGCTGACCTTAGACCATGTAACACTGAAGAAGTCTGAGTTAGCTCCAAGGCAAATTTCTGAAGATCTTTGAGGAATGAGAGCTTCTTCCTGGCATTATATGGCTTTCCTGGAAAGGCACTGTAGATCCATGATTCATATCTAGAAAAAGGCAAGAATAGAAGAGAAACACAAAAAAGGCTTATGATATAATTGGAAGACACAAAGACATCTGATCTCTGCTGAGGTTAATCTCTCACACTCTTTGTGGAATCAGCTGTTATTTGAACTCTGGATGGGAGAATTTCTCAGACAGAACCCTTTAAGTAGAGTAGCAGAAGATTGTGAAAGCTGCAAGAGAACTCTGCTCATGGATGAAAGTATAGTGAGAAGGCAGTAAGAAGGGAGATGAATCATGGGTATGAAATGTTCATCACTCTGGTGTAGGATGCTCTAATATGGTGACTCAAGCCCCAGCAGAGCTTTGAAGTGGGGTTGTCAGTGCTGTAGGGCTTGTTTAACTTCAGGATTTGCTATGAAGTATCACACTAAAGTTTGCTTTCCCATGGATGCAAAAATCTCAGTGTTGATCTGGTCTTTTTAACATTTCTACCTCTTATAATTCAACTGAAAACTGGAGATGCATGAAGACAGACAGAGGAGAGTGTCTAAGTTAGAAACAAATGCTCCACTTTTTTATTACAAGACCTTCTTTCTTTCGTCTGTTCTTAATTTTTTTGTCTTTCTGAACTGTTTCTTTATTTTTTATGTTTCTTTTTATTTATACTAGCAAACCTCATTTTTAAACTAATTTTTAATAAATTTCCTACTATTTTGTTCTTAGCCCTATGTTAGTAGATACATTTCCACTTCATTCTTATTCTTCTCCAACTTCCCTAACTCTCCTTTATCACACATTTTTCCTTTCTTTCTCTTTTATTTTCTTCACTTTTTCATTTCATTATCCATGTCAGAACTTCAGCAATAGATCAAAAGGGAAAATCCAGTACATAAATTAGAGATTAAAATAAAATAAAATAAATAAATAAAATAAAATAAAATAAAATAAATAAAATAAAATAAAATAAAATAAAATAAAATAAAATAAAATAAAATAAAATAAAATAAAATGCTTTAAAAAAAAAAAAGCTCTTGCATTAGCCATAGTTACTAAGAGCATTCAATAGTTGGCAATCTGTAGATTTCACTAGGTGAAAAACTAAGGTAGCCACCCTAGACAGCATAATAAAAATTGCTTTTCCTAATACAAGATATTCAAAGTAGCACATCTCTCGTGGGGATTTTGTTTTCATTTATATGAAATGAAAACTTAAAATTTTTGCATCTTAAAACTTTTTGCATTTGTAAAATATGGCTTCAGACACAAGTTAACTGAATTAGTATTATTTTTCCTTATCCCTAGAATATAATAGCTTTTCACTTTCTGCTGTGAAAAGGCAAAACTGAGAACATTTGTGATTATGGTTAGAGAATGAAGGCTATTCATACAGCTTGGTTTAAAGAATGTAATCACCTACATGTTGCTGCTGTCACTAGAACTGCAATACTGTGCAAAGTTCACAATCCAGTATGAAATATATCACAGAGATCTAGTATGTCTGCATGGAAATATTATTCTAGCATTCCTTAATTGTGTTCAATAATCACATTTTATAACCTTTTAATTGATTAGTATTTAGTGTTTGGCAATTACATGATTGTAGCCAACCATCCATTCAAATTACTTATCTGTAGATTGTGTTGGTCACTTTTGGTAAGTTTTTTACTATGTTCAGGACATGGCCTTTTCCAACTTCTTAATGGACTAAATTAATAAATGGAACTACAGCAAACCCCTTATTGTGTGCACTATAGAAGAATAATTCATATGACAACAATCTTATTAGAGGTTGTTATGAACAACACTGCATGGGCTACCTTTGAGATGTCAGTGTAGATACTCTCATTTACACCAGTTTAGGATTAGGATATATGTTTGATCACAAGGAATGGTAGCTCCTTTAGATGCATCAAGACTTTTTTGATTATAGAAGTGTATCTGATTTAAAAAACAATGTTTCTGGGAACAGTAAGGTAAGAATAAGTATTTCCTCTATACTCATTAGAATGTAGAACTCAGTTTGATCCTCTACAGAAGGACTTGTTGTGAGGTCTTAAAGGTATTCCATTAGTGTAAAATAAAGTTTAAGAATTAAATTAAAATTAAAATTAATTACTCTTGTCAATTAGCTTTCTCTGTGTTCTCTTTGTCCAATGAATGTAATAGAAATTTTGAAAATATTTCCTGAAAAAGTGTACTTCCATCTATATTTGACTATTTTTCTCTGCTGGGCCAGAGAAAAATAGTCAAACACTAGCCCTTTGGCAATATGTCATGTGAGTCATTCACAGAAATACAGGATGATAATGGAAGCTGCATCTACAAATCTTTCAAGGCCAGGAGGGAAGAAGCTACTCTGCTTTCATGTACTAGAGCTGACCAAATTACAGGTTTTGATGCATACATGGTTTTGAACCAGCATATGGGCAATCCATGCTGTCATTGCACTGCTCTCATGGCAACAGCCTGGTATTGGATTGGCAGCAGACACTGGTCCTTTCCTGTGATAGAGCTGTAATGTCTCTTGGAAACACCTCACTGCTGTGAGTACCTTTGCATGCTCCCCTCTCCAGAAGTCATCTGATACAGAACATTCAGGTTTTATGGTTCTTAACTTTCAATAGGTGCTGCAGGAATGAATGTGTTTGGTTTTTTAAATGAATATATGCCTTTGAAACTAAAGTAATTAAGACATTTCTATGCATCTTAAGGAGTTTGTTACCATGTTGTGCAGTTCTTTACAATGGCAATGTCAAGGTTTCACTCATTAGTTTGATCCAAAATTGCAATGTGTGAGTCCATACAAGTATGTCTGTTGAAGCAAGGATGTTGAATAGAACAGGCGCAACATATCAGTGAAAACAATAGCTGCAGAACTGGTGTTTTTATTTGTGATTTTGAAAAATGCAGAGTGGAAGCATGTCTTCACATTCCTCACTTGTAGATGAGTCTTGAACTAGATGTAGTCATGTGTGATGTGTTGTTGGGAGTTGCTTAGGAAACAATCTCTCAGTCTCTTACATAAGTCTTTTCAAGCTGTCTGCAGGAACTCATTTAACTGCAAGTTCTGCACAGGTAACCAACCAAGCAGGACCAGAGGTGATATGGAAACAGAAGCTTTACCTACTGGTTGCAGAGGTCCAGAAACAGACTCAGAGTCATGTATTAGATAGTCAGATGTATACCAATTATTTGTCTAATGCTTTTATCTGTATGTATGATAAATTTGGAGTCTTAACCTCTCAGTAGTTAACATATCTTCATCAGCAACATCTCCTGTCTTATCAGCACAGGGAAAACTATATCTCATCATGTTTTCTGCTGAGCCATGGTCACTGGACTTGTCAGAGTAAGCTCTGGTGAGGACTTTCCACCACGACAAACAGAAAAGTATCTGCTTTGGGTAGGTGCAGAAAGTTTATCCTGACAGAAAAAAGAAAGGCAAAGCATGTAATGTGCCCAGCTTTTCTAGGCTGAAGCATTTCTCTTAATTCTATTAAAGTAGGGTTAAAGCAGGAACAAGGTTTTGGTGCCAAGGACTATTGCTGTTGGTAACTGAAGCATGTGTAGAAACAGGTACTTGTAGATTTGGATATTGTGTTTAGAAGTGAAGAAAATTGTGGTGACCACAGGCTGGGTCAACCCACTTTAGGAATATAAACATCTTCTCTCTGATTTACTAAAGGCAAAAATAAACTAAATTACTATTTTATTCAAAAATAATAAAAATAAACAAAAATTACTGTTATATTCGGTATTTGTTAAAATTTAAAAATGCGTACACCAGGAATTTATGAAGAAAACATTCCTAATTTTCTAGTTGCACTTTGTCTGCAAACACGAGGTGAGCCTGTTTTCATGTACAGTGTTAAAATATTTTTTAATATTTGCTAATGGATAGACCTAACATGTCTTGAAAGGTTTTGTTGCTTTTATACAAGTAAAATTGGCTTATGGCTTCATGTTATTGATGTCTTGCATGGAGTGAATACATCAGTGGACAAAGGAACTGCTGCAGGTTGCATTTATCTGGATTCCTGTAAAGCCTCTGACACAGGCCCCCACAACATTGCTTTGTTTAAATTGAAGAGAAATGGATTTGATGGGTGGACTATTAGATAAGAAATCTGTTGGATAGTCACATCCAGAATCCTGATCAGTGACAAGTGGTGCTCCTCAGGACTCCATACTGGGACCAGTGCTGTTTAACATCTTTATTAATGACATTGACAGACGGATTGAGTGCACACTTACAAAGTTTGCAGATGACACCAAGCTGAGGAGTGCACCTGACACTCCTGAAAGGGGTTCAGAGGGAGCTGGACAAGCCTGAGAAGTGGCCCATGAGAAGATAATGTGGATTAATAAGACCAAGTGCAAGGTGCTGCACCTGGGTTGTGGATATCAACTGCAGATATCAATGCAGGCTGGTGAATGAAGAGATGGAGAGCATCCCAGCCCAGAAGGACGTGGGCATACTGGTGCGTGGGGGTTGGCAATGTGCCCCTGCAGCCCAGAAAGCCTGGGCTGAATCTAGAGGAGTGTGGCCTGCAGGTTAAGGGAGGGGACTCGATGTTAATCCACTCTCATGAGACCTCATCCAGAGTACTGTACCCAGCTCTGGCATTCCCAGTGTAGGAAGGACATCAGCAACTCTCCAATAGGGAGTGAGTCCAGACGAAGCCACCGAGGTGATTAGAGAGATGGAGCATGTCTCCTAAAAGAAAAGTCTAAGAGAGTAAGGCATGTTCAAAATGAGGCTTCAGGAAAAGAGGCTTCAGGTATAATCTATTGTGGCCTTCCAGTACCTAAAGGAAGTCTGTACAACAGATGGAGAGAGATTATTTACATTGTAGTGACAGGACAAGAGGTCCTGTCACTACAATGTAAATAGTGTCTAAACTTAAACTCTTTCAAGATGAAAGAGTTTAGGTTTTGATTAAATATTGGGCTAAATTTTTTACAGTGAGGGTGGTGAGACACTGGAACAGGTTGCCCAGAGGAGTTGTAGGTGCCCCAGCCACGAAATCATTCAGGTCAGGTTAAATGCGGTCTGAGCAGTGTGAACAAGTGAATGGTGTCTCCAAACGTGGCAGAGAGGGTGGAATTAAATGCTCTTTAAGATCCCTTGACAAAAATCCTGTTCCAGCTCTCTCACAGACCCTCTTTATTACTTTAAGCTGCTTTAAGGGCTCTCTAGAGCCCCAGGTCTCTCCATCAGTCTTAACAGCAGAAATGGTCCAGCCCTCTGATCATCTTCATGGCCTCCTCTAGACTCCAATGGTTCCACTTTCTTCTCATGTTGGTCTTCCCACAGCTACACATAGTACTCAAGGTGGGTATTTATGAAAGCAGATTAGAGGGAGAATTACCTTCCTCACCCTTCTGGCCATGTTCATTTTGACACAGGACACACTTTGTTCTGGGTTGTGATACCACATTGCTGGGTTGTGTTAAGGTTTTTATACAGCAACAGCCCCAAGACCTTCTCCTCGGAGCTGCTTTTAATCCATCTACATTCAACCTGCATTGTGCTTGGGATTTCCTTGACCCATAGAGAGGACCTTGCTCTTGGCCTCGTGGAACGTCATAAGGCTTTCTCTCAAGACTGCCAAGTTCCTTTGCAGTGAGACCATGCAGCTGCTCCTTACATTTTGAGCGATCTATCCATCTGTATTGGGTCTGACCAAGGTCAAATTCACAGCCCTCACAGTGCTTTGCACAGCCAGGCCAGGCCAGTCTAGCTGACCCAGATTAGCCAAAGGGATATTCCATACCATATGACGTCTGCTCAGATATATCAGCTAAGGTAGAAAGGAGGTGGGGGGGTCATTGATGACTATTCAGTGTTTGCCTTCTGGAGGAGCTGTTATGCATGCTGAAGCCCTGCTTCTCAGGAAGTTTCTGAACATCCCTGCCAATGGGAAATAGAGACTGACTTTTTTGTCTTTAGCCCATGTGTGCTCAGATCTCTGCTTGTTTCTTTCTTTTACTGTAATAAAACTGCCTTATCTTACCTTGCTGGCTGTTCTCTATCTTATTCTCTCCCCTGTCCCAGAAGGAAAGGGCAACATAGTGGGCACTGGGCACCCAGCCAGGGTTAACCTGCTACACCATCAAATCTATTCCTCACCATTTTAGAGACAAAGATGTAATGCAGGACATTGTCAAGTGATATGTGGAAGTCCAGGTAGAGGATATCTTCCCTCATCTACCAGTGCTGACTCCCTGTTTTAGAATGCATCATGCTTATTACTCAAGAATCAATACATTTAGCAATAGATATTCTACAATTCTCTTCTTTTGACAGTAGTCAGAACACTCAGTCCTTTTTTTGTCAGGATAGTCTCTGATGGGGCTTTTATTTTAGTGCTAAATCACACTACTTTATGACCATGGTTTATTCTTAATGAAAGCCACAAAAAATATTTGCAAATGGACATTTAAGACCTTAAAAATGTCAATGAATGCACTCAAGACATGAGTTGGAAAAAGGTAAAGGTAAGTATCGGTAAGTATTGGTGAGTCCCGCAAACCAAGATCCTGCAGATTCAAAAGAGTTAGAGGAAGACACATAGGGAATATCTCCTGAAAACATGAACTGTGGTATTTTGTAGAAACTACTAGGAAGGTACCAGTTTGCATCTGACTGAGTTCAGTAGGTGAAGACCGATCAAGATCCTAATAACAGTGCGACACTTTTTCTGAGAAAGGAGTGTGGATGTGGCTGTGCTGCTTTTCAGCATCATTAGATGTGCGATGGTTCCTTTAGCCTGGTTATCCATTTCAGTAATGCTGTACTAGTTCCCTGTTTCCCAGATAGGTTTCCATGGTTTCCCACCCCATCCCACCCCACTACTGAATACATTCACATTTATTGGAAAGGAGGTGTGAGCTGAAATGTGTGCTGCTTCCAGCCCTGGGGCTGTGTTATTTCACATACATAAGTCTCTACAGTCCACCACATTAACACAGGAAACTTAAGAGAGTTTTTCTTTTCTCATGTCTAATTAATGGAGTTTTTTTTAAAGTTAATAGTAGGGTTGTCAAATTAATGGAACTTTTTTAGTTAATAGTAGGGTTGATTCCAAAATAATTACATTATGGATTTCTTTACATGATGCACAATGGATATGAGAAGGGAGCTTTCAGTCTCTTGAAGGCCAGCATTTCTAGGTGCAATTGTTGTCCCCATTTTGTTCATACTTCAGAGAAAATACACCTCAAATGCATCTAACCTACCCTATTATCAGAGCTTCAGATACAATGTTCTCAAGCACATGGTGTGATTCTTGGGGTGTCCTACAGAGGGTCACCAGCTGGACTTGATGATCCCAATGGATCCCTTTCAACTCATATATTCTATGATTCTATGGTCATAAGTAATGCACCCCAGCTCTCTTGTTTCGTGAGGAACAAGTAGTGTCCTGAGATGGCACAAAATTAAATATTCAGAAGATAAATTTGTTTTTTGTGGTCTTATTTGCAAGCCTTGGAGAGAGGGGGCATATATCATCCATAGAACTTTGAGGGTAACTTTGTTGGATTATTAATCTTATTACAGTATCAGAACATAACAATAATTTGAATGACTTGGTAATATGATTTGGTAATTTTCTGGTTAATGCTTTACCATGAACAGAAGAGACAGATTAACTGTACCATAAATTGTAATAAACTAATTCTTCACTGCAGCTTTAGAAACAGGCAGTTTCAATTATTTAATATTTGGCAGTCATTGTTTCCAATGGAACAACAAATATTAACACAATAATCTGAAAGTAGCTTATAAAAACAGAAGTTCTTTCTATTAAGAAATATTTGACATTACAGTGGCATTTTTGTTTCAACCATGCCAAATTCTGCAGCTAAAAGATCTTGATTTGAACACCTTAAAAATGCTTTCATAGTTTTCATGCCCTACTAATATATTAAATCATTGTTTGTCCAATAAATTAGTGTTATTTTGATATAAATATATGAAAAATAAGGGGCAGAAGGGATTAACAACCACTGATGAGAATGAGTTCTTCTGAATTAAGCAGTGCTTTAAATTGGAGATGCCTAGTAGAAGAATGATGCTATAATTGGTGCTGCTTCCAATAATGTCTTGTCTTCATACAGAGCTCTTCACTTGGAGATTCCCCAAAATCTTTAAAGAATCTGTAAATATCGTACTTATATTTTGCAGGTCATGAATGGCTAGACTGAACCAGGGAAAGAAATCAATCAAAGAGAAATAATAATCTGTGTATGTGTTGGGATTAAAAGTTCTTGTCTTTTCCGTCCATCCTACAAAACTCAGAAACATTAAATAAATGGAAGTAGCATGCTTTTTTTCTTAATTTCTACCATGTATATTTGGGTTCATCTTGGTCTGCTGTTCCATCCATTATACTTTTATACATGCACCATTGTCCTGTGCATGCTAACTTATGAAAGGAGTGTCTGGATAACTTGCTCAGCTCTTTCTCATTGATTGGATAAAAAGCTATATAAAATCAATAGATGCACTATGCAGGTTTACAGTGGAAGATGTGTGTCTCACACTCCCTCTTGCCCCCCAAAGCTGAAAGTGGGTAGTTGTTCTTGCAAAGAAACTTCCTCCTACAGTGGGACTATAGCTTGCTGGAAAGGGTAGCCATTTATCACAGTCCTAAATGAAAGCATTCCTTGGACACAAATGTCTTTTTCTTCCTTTGTCTGATTACTGAGGGGAAAAGTGAGAAGGAAATGTCAAAACAGTGAAACAGTGGTGTCTAGAGAGCAGTCACTTTGGAGCTCAACCAGCTTTTGTGAAGGCCTGGATGATTTGTCAAATGGTTGTGGCATAAGTCAAGCCCTGAGGTTGAAAGGTCTTGACCTAAGGAGTGTTGAAATCAGGCAGTATAAGCAAGAGGGCTGCTAGAAGTTTCAGCTGTAGTGGAGATGAACAATGATGGGTGCTGGACACAACAAAACCTAATCTGCATAATTCAGGTAAGGAATTTTATTGAATCTGACAAGTATGTGACAGGCTGAGAAAGAGAAAAGAACATGCTCTTGCTGGGAACCTTCAAAGCTCTTGTTAAGGTATGTGGAAATAAATGACAGCTAATCTCTTACTAAAAAAAACTGTAAACAATACCATTTTACACAGGGCTCACCCATGACCTTTCCATAGATCAGGCTATCCACTTTCAGGCCAGGCCACAGAACCTATCACAAACAATGCAGTGAATTCGTATTGTGCAAGAAGAGCTTTACTTCTCCCAGCTGCTTCACATAGAGTTGCTACTGGCTTTGGCAGGTATGGTTCAGCAGACAGACTATCGCTTAAATCTGGTGCATAACCCCTCCTGGCAAATGGAATAATGACATGGAGACTTTTCAATAGAAGTTGTTTGTTTTGTTTTGCTTTTGTTTGATTGTTTGTTTTGTTTTAGTTTTTCTGGGTTTTTTTTACAGTTTTGGCTTGCGTAGGTCATACTGCACTACAAATCTCAAGCTAAAATGTTGTAAGGTGACAAGACAACTTTTCTGTTCTGAGACTAGCTGATGTGATTAAAGAGGCCAAGACTACTAAAATCCTTTGTTAACTTGACATGTCAAATTTCCCCTATTAAAAAAAAAAAAAAAGCTAATGTTTTACCTCTCTTTTAAGTCTTCTATAGGTTAACAGTAGTGTTTAAAGAAAATATATAGTTTGTGCTTTCAAAATACCTATAAAATCCTGACTGCCAGCTTTAAAGAATAAAATCTTTGTATTCAACTTTATTTCAAAAGCACTAAGACAAATACAATCTTAATGCACATACAACCCAGAAGCAATGGTTGAAAATTAATCTAGTATGATGTTTAACATCATCCAATAGAATAAAAAATGTCCTTGCAGGCAAGCATGAGGTTTCTTTTTGTGAATATCTGTATTCTTGAGAGATCTTTATTAATACTGAATTCTTTACAAAAGGTAAAACTTGATATTTATATAAAGAGGTTTCTTGCCAGGTGCAGATCTCTAAGCCTGACAAAAAAACAATTTATTGTACAGGCTGCTGAATGATTGGAAGGAAAGCTAAAAATCTAGACAAACATAGTGCAGATGTGACTTTCAAGAGCAGAAATTCAACTCTAAAATTCTTCAAATAAACACAAAAACAAAGATTAGACTAACTTTGTTAAGCATGAGGCACAAAATCCCCAAGCACTTCTCTGGATTACTGGCACAGCAATTTCTGCAGTGTATAGCACACGTGTAAGCTTTTTACCAATGTGTGGATCTTTCAATCTAATGGAAAGAGTCCTTGCTGGATCAGTCGTGGATCTTGATTTTATAAGCAGTCAATGCATAATTCACAAGGCTTAATGAAGATTCCAATTCATGACAGCCAACTGGCTCCATAGGTCACACCTCCTGGTCTCATATAAATAAAGAATGAGGTACTGGAAAGCATACCAGCTGAACCTTACTGGTTGCCAAAACTGTGCATATTAATGACACACAATAAAAGATATATTTGACTTTCAGGAAGTTTTACAGCTTTAGAGACAAAGGAAAGGTTTTGCAGGGCACCTTTCAGCATACCACACTAAATACAATGGGATGCCTCCCCTCAAGGCATAGGGGCAATCAGACTGTGGCAATGGCATTTCATATCTAGCCTCATCAGGTCTATGAAATCCTCTGTCATTCCCACCCCATGCTGGAAATATCCCCACCTTCCTCTCCCATGTTCCTCTCTAAGTCCCCATTTGGTAACTAGGAAGTGCTTCAGCAGTGCTGTTCTTTTATGTGCTCTGTTTAGTCCTTGGAACAGGATGAATGGTAGCTTAGATGAATGCATCTGTGCCATTTTACTTGGCCCCAGACGATGTTTCCTCACTACCATGACATCTGAACAGAAGGAGAAAACATCTCCCTTTTGTGGCAAGCTAATTTAATTTGTACCTTCCACCTAGGGGTAAATATGTTTGTCTGTCTTTTTAAGCTGTCTTTGACCACTTTCTTTTCTCACGGGAAACCCTGCTGAGTCAAAAGCAGGATATTGCTTATTGCTTTAACTTTATTTTAAAGTAATTTAATTTTAAGCATGCTTACACCCACCCTAAAGTGATGCAACTGCAGGAGCTTCACTGGGACAGCCTTAATGACTTTTGCAGGTTTCTTGTGCCAGAGACATCAAGGGCTGGTTGTTATGAAGGTATTTGTCTTTTAAAATAAATGCTTTAAAACAAGAAGTCTCTTTTGCAGTTTCCTCAAAGATGCGGTTCTTTATTTTCAAAAATCCCACAGTTTTGCACATTGACCTACCACCTTTAAAAGCCAGCATGATGAACATTGACCTTTGCTTTTTTGTTGATCTGGTGTGATATGTGATTTGACTTCTTTCTGTCTGAAAACATTGTAAAATGATTTAAAATAAATGGATGCATTTCTTTATGACAAATGGCAGTGCAATATGACTCAGATGGCTCAGAATTTGCATCTTTGCTGTTTGTGCATGATTCTTTAAACTGGCAAACATGATAATTTAAGGGTATTATTTAATCCAATATTGAAATTTTCTATAATTAAAAAAAGAATCATTTTTCTATAGTAACATCACAACTTCTTTTATTTAAAATTTGTTATTGCGTACTAATTTGGCAGTGACAAATGCAAGAACTTATGAATTAAGCACATTCTTGCAATTCCTTTCCTTAAAAAAAGTAATTTTTAGTTATTTCCAGGTAAATATTATTTATCCTGTCAGATAAGAAAGAGAAAATACATAACACTTAAATTGAAAAAGTGTATTTTTAATATACACAGTAAAAAATACCACGATACTGACTTTATCTGCAGTTGCTATTTGCAAATGCATAATACTGAATCAAAGTCTTTTCACAATAATTTGGCACTATGTGTTCTGGTCAGAAATATGCATTTCTGTCACATTCAAAATCCAGAGTGTTCAACACTTAAACCTATAATCTATAGTCATGAATATCACAGAAAGTGTGACTTTGTCTGCCAGTTACCACTTACTTGTCCTTTGCATAATATTTTATCAGTGCCTTTCTGCAATGATTTGCACTCTGTATTCTGGTCAGAATTATGCATTTATCATCAGCAAATCACAGGGAATCAAGTACCAGTCACAACATTCAGAAAGATCATCATGACGGTATTGCAGTTTTGCTTATAAAACTTTTTATAAAACTCTATTCTGTTTATATTGCCTTCACGGTTTGTTTTTTAAACAAAAAACAAACTGCAATTTTTTGGAAAAGGAAGTACCTTTCTTTTTCAAACTTGTGGTTTGGAGTCTAAATATGCAATGTCGTGACAAACAAATAGCAAGCAATGTGTACTCCAGAGAAAAAGGAGAAAGTGCAACTGTGTTGCCCACCCTAGTCGACTCAGTGTATAAAATACCCAAGATATAAAATGGACAAAATGTCTTTTTTTGCCTGTGCAGAGAATTGTTCAGCCAGAACCCAGAACTCCCATTAGCACTGTAAGACTTTACATCAGCTTTGAGGATAAAGAGGGTAATTCCTGGTGTGAACGGATTAGTAGGGAACTCAAAGATCGTCTGCTTCAAACCCCTCTGCCCCAGGCAGAGACATCCCTGGGCAGATGTGGATCAGGATGCAAAGCTGAAGGGCAGTAGGTGAGCAGGTACCTGTGACAGTGCACCACAGGGTGAATCCTTACCTGCATGCCTTGCTTCGCTCTGCTTCTCAGCCAGGGTCTGGACCTCAAAAACTTTGCCTGGAAAAGCGAGCACGTCAGATGTTAACAAATACATGGAAGCCGTGGTAGCCAATGGTAGGGCCATCTGGCCTTTGTACCACGCCAGAAAAACCAGATCCAAGGTGCAAGGAGAGAGAAAATGCTGAGAAAAAAAGGGATTCCGTAGTACTTAGAATTTCACCTACTGACCTCTGCAGTTCACAATGCTTCTAACAAGTTGCTTTGAGGTCTGGAACTTTCACTTTAAACTCGGAAAGTTGGCTCTAAAGACCTTACCTCTGATAGGGGTGGAAAACTTTGTTGGTAAAATCCCTTAAACATTTGCTTGGTTTTCTTTTTCAGAGCAGCAAATTTGCCTCTTTAAAGGTTATGAAGTGCTTGCAAACTGCCTGGTGTTAAGAAGATAGTGTCTTTAGGGCTGTGAAAAGGTATTTCCAGCCTTATTGCCAAACTGTGTAAATCAAGGCCATCCACCTTTCCATTAGAAGCTAAACTCTTAAGGCCTATACGGACAAAGGGCTTGGTTGTTTATGCGGCAACAACATCTGCTTACACTCAGGCTCCTTGTCAGGGAGCTGTTGGTTAAAAGAGTAGGATCACCTTCCTCTCCATTTCATGCTGTATTATGTTTCATTCATATCTAGTCTCTAAGACTTGACCACTGCTTTTATCTGCTAGAGTTTAAAGACTTAGCTGCTTGTAGTGAGAGTCCAGTCATCAACTCCCTTGCAGTCTGGAGGGTGTTTCGATGGACACTTGAAAAATTTCTTTTGGTTTCCAGACACTTTTCTGCAAAGTATTATCTTTCCTGTGCTGCTCTGAAGCTAAAGCTCCTATGTAAATACCTCTGTGGTTCACTTTAAGGTGAAATGGTGTTTGGGTCTGAATTTCTCACAAACTAGATGTTCACAAGGAGAGATTATTTAGTCACACTTAAGGCACAAAATACCAATACATTCTCCAGACTCCATGACTAGTATAACTATCTAATAAAAACTTTTCTGAGCTTTGTTTGTTGACATGATTTTTTTTTCCATCTACATCACTAATGTAGACAAAAGAGAGAACATCATGTGGTAGCTGGTCAGTTTTTGTGACGAGAAGACACCTGAAGGATAGAATCTGCCCTGTAAATTCGTAATGTGTCATTTTGCTACTCCCTATCTGCCTGTCAGTAGGCACTCATAGATAGAAAATGCCTAGTGTATAAATTTGGATAGTCAATATTGGTAAGTGTTCCTGAACAATGGTGAATGTTGCTGTCCCTAAACTGCAGGGAATTGTGGATTCAGACATTGTTCTGTACAGCCAGAAAATAAACCCAGAATAAACCCAAGACATATTTGCAACATACATAAGAAAGCCATGGTACAGTTTTTGAGTCATGACTGATTTTCCTGGAAATGTCATCTTCATGGTATTATACCAGTTAATTTTACTGCAGCACCACAATGCATATTTTAATAATATTATTGAAACCACAGTGTAATGCATGAAAATATATCAGATTTTGCTCAGGAAAATGGTGCAAATGTGGCATTTATTTAGGTATGCATATACATACATACATATATGTATATATACATGAATACATATATGCATATATACATGCATACATATATATACACAGACACACACACACATACATACACACACATATATATATGCCATGAATGTGTATTCCCATGGCCTAAAGGCTAAAAGAGAATACAGGTACAAAGAAATTTCATGGCAGGGGGGTGGGGCCAAGGTGCAGGCAAAATAAAATAACAGCTCAATGGGCAGGAATCCAAAAAGCATCTCGGAGAAAAAAATGCCCCAGGCCAACAACCTTCTAAATGGGAGCAGTGGGTGACGTAATGATTTTTGACTCAAAGGCTGGTCAGTCAAGCCTCCAGATATTGCCACTGCTTGCATCGTGAAATGCCGTATTAAAAGGAAACAGCCATTTTAAAAGTAAACAAGTCATGCTAAAATACTTCTGCTGTTTCAAACCATTTCTCCTGACTTGAAAGATTGTGGCTTTGATAATTAGAAGCTTTTAATTGTTGCTGCAAACTGCTCATGCACAGTGGAAATAAATGTGCCTCTCTTCTGGTGTTGTAACTTAAGCAGTTTTTCTCTCCCCTGATATTGACATGTGCAAGGAGCAATTCTGGCCTGGCTGGGCCCCTTTGCATAGGTGAGTACTTCATGGAACTGTCCAGCTTCCTCAGTACCCCTTCCTGTCCCATCCATTTTCCTGACTAAATTAATACTCATTTTCAGCAGTTTGGTTTACTCCTTCTCAGAGATACACTACCAATATATTACAGAGTGCTCTAGGTACTTAAACCAATGCCCTGGATGGATTTATCAATATTCTTTCCTAGCACAACTGATGTTACACTTGCATTTTCAGAGCTATGTCAGTGAGGTCTTCCCTGGCTGCTTCCTACTCTCATTCTCCTCTGCATACCCACAAACTCCTACAAATTTCTGTAATTTATATGCTTAGACTTGCATTATGTGCTATGAAATTTCAATCCACTTCTATGAATTTAGTTCAGAAAGCTGATAAAATACCAAGATATTCAAGAGGGTTGGTTTTTTAAAACTTCTGCTTTACTTTGCATAAAGAGAATTTGTGGTGTTTGACAGAATGAGCAGACCTAAGTATTTCAGCCAGTAAAATGGAGTCAACAATGGGAGTCCTCTGCCTCGACATGGGATATGTGTAGTTCAGTACTTGCACCCCTAACAGAAGTTTTACATCATTAATCTACTTGTGTACGTGTGGATAAGCACATAGTGCTCTCCATCTGTGGCTAGGAATAGAGTACTGGGGTTAAAGATGGAAGAAAGTAGCAAAGGATCAGATTCAGAGCAGGGATAAAGTATGGCAGTACTTCTGCAGGATGTAAAAATGTATTTGCATGTGCTAATTCCTTCACTTGGACAGACAGCAGATCTGTCTTTATTGGAAATTTCCTCCAACATAAGGTCTCCGTTGTGAGTGAGATATGATGGTTTTTTTCCTTGAATTCAAACCCAGTGCATTATCACCCAGTAGCTTATTGCTCCTTAGGATATTTTCATACAGTCCACCTCCATTTATGGCTTCCATGGATAGCAGCTCTTCTTCCTTATTTTTTCTTTTCTTTTTTTTCCTCCTTGATCACCTTTCCAACATATTTTAATTAAGTGGAAAAGAAAAGTAATAAGACTAGATCAGATGGTATAATTGAAATTGTTCGTCACAAACAGTCAAGTGTACCTCTACATTTTCCCACTGTGACCATGCTATTTATGGTTTTGGGTAGATGAAGATGGGGAAAAGTTATCTCCTCCTATAAGAGGAAAACACAGTCTGTCACATATTTTGGCTCATAAAGTAGTATAGATGACATTCTCATCCCTACCACAACTCCCCTGGGACCTTTGTATGGTAATAACCTCAAATTTGTAGACATTTTTTTAAAGATGTTCAAGACTGAATGTGATTCCTGTCCAGCCAGGACTGCCAGTTCCAAGAGTTCAAGCTGGACAGTTTGAGAATGTTGCAAACACATGCCTTTGGTTGTGGCTAGAAATAGGCATGGAGATATTACTTCTGCTTTCCTTTTATGTCAGAAATCTCTGGAAACCTTTCTTGAAAATGGAGACTAGGACCTGGCTCAGAGCAGTGGTCTTTCTCCCAGTTTAAAAGCTTTACCCCTGAATTAGAAGCCTCCAAGGGTAAATTGCATGCTAGGACTTCACTGAGGTCAGCACACCCTCGTGACACCTGGAGCAGACCAGCTTGAGTTTGTAGTGCAGTTGCACTGCGATGCAAAGATTCATACTATATGTGGACAATATATAGTTCTGGTGGTTTGGTCTCTACATACGCATTACTCTTTCCTCTTGTTAATGGCAGCATCCATGTACCTTAATCTAGCTTGCTCACAAGGATATGGGGATATGGCTTATTCATGGATTTGTTATGGACTTGGTTCTGTTAGTTTTGGGAAAAGAGGGTGTTTGCTGTGGATGAGTTTGATGTGGATGGTCCGGGATTTGGTGGGGGCAAACGGGCAAACCAGAGCGAAGGGGGATTGGACAAAGACACCAACCAATCATTCGATGCCCTAAGGAAATGATTGGCCCAGAGTGAACCCCGTTAAGGGCCAATCGGAGCCCCGAAATTCCACCAATCGGGGCAAGGATCCAAATCCCACCAATCCTGGGCCAAAGGGTGTTATAAAGGGAGGGGTTTTCAGTGGGGTGGGGTTCTTTCCAGTTCCGCGAGTAGAGGGAGCTGCTCACGAGGGAGAGAACCCAGCGTGTTCTGTACACGTTGTCATTTTGAGCTGTTGTGAGGGGGTCCAAGCCTATCCTGGACCCTCTGTTCTTTCTGGTTTATTTTTTTAAAATAAACGAGAGTTTTTTCATTCCTTTTTGAAATCTGGCCTCGTTCTTTCATAACAGATTCTGGCCTGAGAAGCCCATGAGAGATCCCAACAGAAGGCTGGAGTTATCAGGAGATTTACAGTGTGTATTACTATGGGGGAGCTGCCACTAACATCTTTAGACATACAGAGATTTTTCATCTACATCATGACTTGGAGCAAAAGCTGGATGTTTGCAAGCTGGGGCCTTGAAGTGTGAGGATAACACAGGAATAGGATTGAGACATTTAGGAAGATAACAATGACTCTGAAATATCATTATGTTTCACTGTCAGTATGTTTCATTGTCATTATGTTTCATTGTCAGTTTATGTTGAAGAAGCTACAGAAGAAAATGCAATCTATTAATATTTCCTCTGACAGATAAAAATTTTGTAACCATCACCAGTGATATCATTAGCTGTACTCAATAGTGGTTCATAGTGGGGAAAGCTATCTCCAACACATTAGGATTTGTTACACTGGAATCAATAAAATTCACCAATAGCCCTCAAAATAATCTACCTATGGTTTTATTCCCTGAGCAATAACTAAAGTAGCTCTTTTTTTTTTTTTTTTTTGGTTTGTTTTGTTTAGTTTTAAGAAGTTTTCTTTCCACATATTTTGTAAATAAAGAAATTTGTGGAATACATTTAAGGATATAATATAGAAATGAAAATAAATCCTCACTAGAGTGAAAAGGGAACAGCTAAATAAGAGATATTGTCCTCTGACCCTGCACGGAATGAAAAAAAATTAATACTACATACACTGCCTTAATTTAGTAATCAATATTGTAAATAATCAATATTGACAAAGATTAATGATTTATTAATTTGATGCAACTTTCACAGTACAGTGTATTTTCTTTCCTCCCTTCCAGTGTTCCTGTTTCTTTCGTTCATCATACCTTCTTTCAGAGCTGGTTTATAAAGAAGTGTGCTTCTGGGCTTTTAGCTTGTTTAGGGCCAGAATATTCATCCTATGATTCTGTCCCATCTGTCTTTTCCCCTTCCCCTTTTCCCCCCTCCCCTTTTCCCCTTCCTTTTTCCTGCTTTCCCTTTCCTCTTTCCCCATGCCCTTGCCTTTTCCCCTCTGCCCTTTCCCCTTTTCTCTTGCCCTTTCATTTCAACAGCTAATGGCACAAAACGTAAGAACAAAGCTTGATATTAGTTTCAGATCAGTGAGGTCTGTGCTGATGCCTGCACCCAACAAAAACTAAGTTCAACCTTATAAAAAAATCTTGCAAAAATTAGAGTGGAGATGACATGAAGCATTGCCAAATTATATTTCAAAAATATTTCCTATTTACACCCTACTTTGATGAACAGAACCTCCTTCCTCTGATACCTTTCACACATTTTTTTTCAGCTTATGTGGCATGTAAATTATTCATGGTCTACTGGGCATAACTTTGTTGCTTATTACAGTTTTGGACAAGATGAGCTCCTATCACCAGATCCCCAGAAAATGTGCCATCTCTGTCCCATGCTCTGCCCATGTCTGGTACTTCTCTGGCAGGCAGTTGTGAATAAAAGCAGTGTGAACAGCAAAGGATTTGTCAGGATCCTGGAAATGTTCAGCTCCTCTCTGGAGCCCTTGGACAGGGTAGCACCGAAGCTAGAGAAGTTAAATCCTCGCCTGTTGTATGATCTCTTGCATCTTTGGGGAACAGATTCAAAGGAAACCAGAAGGTTTTTCACAGGTATTATTCTACATAGGAGTAAAGAAATATTAAAAATGCATGTAATTATTCAACTAGAATAAAAAAATTCTCTTTTGGGTTTGTATAAGCATTTTAAGTATGATCTGGGACTCCTTCTGTTTCTAATATGCATGAAAAAGAAAAAAACAGTACCAACCACTGCCACAGCCCAACACAGATACCCTCTCCAGCTAAGAATGCATTATAAAGTGTCCCAGCCTGGTCTACCACAGATGAAATTCAGCCATGACTCATTTAATTCTTCCATCTTTCAAAACTGTTAAGAGATTTTAGTAGTACTGTCTGATTTTCCTCAGTGTACAGCACTGGATTTCTGAGATTTGCTCCCAAGTATTCATAGACTTTGTGGCTCCAAATGAGCCTGCAGCATGGGATTTGCAGCCATGAACAGTAAAACACAAGTTAGCCTAGGTGCTATACCGTATCTACAGGTCAGGTTTGGGAAGAAACTCCTCTATGGCCTGGGCTCTGAATATAGGGCCCCAGATATGCATCATTATGTTTTATGTCTTAAATATTTTCAAGCCTAAATATGAAACAGTTCCATCTTTGCCCATGAAAGAGCTTATGTATAAATGAATATACAATTTCATTAAAAATAGATGTGCCTCCTAATCTTCCTGCTTACAGAAAATATGCTCAGAGGCAGTCACCGTTTTGGGAGCAAGCCATCAAAAAATCTGGCATATATTTCAGTATCAACATGCAGATATTCACATCCATTCTGAATTGTATGACAGCATTGTTTGTTTGTGCAAGGAAAATATCTTATATAGCACAAATCACCATGAAATTACTGAGCAGTTACTTGATCATTTAATTAATGTGCGGTTACATAATAACTCCATGACTATTGAAGCCCTTCAGATTGCATTAATTATACTCAGAGTAATTATTCCCATCTGCTGACATGAATCTATGTCATATAGTTTTCTAGACAAGATAAATTTTTCAGAAACTCATGACTGAAGAGAAGATTTTAAAATCAAACTGGTCAGCACAGTCTTAATTACAGCACTTGGCAGTGTGAATTTATTTCATCCAACATTGCATAAAGCAATTATGGTATCTCAATAGAAAAGGATATGAATTTTACTTTGTAACTGATAAATCTCTAAGGACAAGATACAAAGATATAAATAACAATTAAACTAAAACTTGTGCTCCATAATAGGTCAGTTCTTTGTACTGCAGTGACACGGGCCCAAGATCTGGGTTTCGGCAGCAGTTTTGAGCATTTGTATTCTCTGCAGAAGTGCCTGTAGCTCATCTGAGAACCTCTGCTTCCTCTGCATGCCCCACCTGCTCTGTTTCTCAAGGTCTACAAAATGCAAGGAGTTGATAGGGAGGAGCTATGCATGCCTTTCCCACCCACAGACAAGAATGGAGAGTAACTCTGAACCTAGTTAATGGGAGAGAAGCTGAGTATTTCTGCTCCAGCAAACTGGGAAGAGCTAATTCCTCACTGTCCTTTATAACCTGAATTTTTTCTGAAATTATTCCAATGAAACGGGTAATGTTGATTTCACTTAAGTTTCTTTCATTAGGATTCGGAGTGCACGTCAGCTCTTGCTAAACACCACAATTTCCACATGTCAAAAAGGGTGCAATCTGGCATCTATTTTTGCCACAGGATCTCTCTGCTGGTCTCCAGCTTCCTGTAGTTCATGCCCAGACCCACCCTGTGCTATCACCTCACTATGGAGATGGGCTCACCAAAACAGCTTCCCAGCAGCTGCTTTCTCTTCTGCATGGGTTGTCTGCATCCAGCCTCTAGGGTTGTGGGCAGGATTGCTTTTTAATGAAAAGCAGCAATTAAAAAAAATATTATTTTTTCCCCCCAAAGCTAAAAAATCTAAATAGCTTCTACCTGAATTCAGACTCAAGAACTAAAAACAGTAGTATTCCAGTGTTAATATGATGACAAATGAGAAATAGTACCCTGATTAATTAGGGATGTTTTGAGGAAAGGGATGAGTATAACTACATGCATTTAAATCAGCCCATTCTCTGAGAGTGCTCTGTCAAACACTTTATTTTCCACAGTTTCAGCTTTTAAGTACAGTGTTAAAATGTCAAGATCTGGCTGAGTGAAAGGAATTATTTTAGGGGGATTCTGGAGGCTACATGAAAACTAAAGGTCAATATCTGTAAGAAAGGGGGGAAGGCATTTGTATTGGAGTGGCTGGTGCATTACTTCAGTAGATTTTGCCTATGAATTGCCTTCATGATTATGCCTGTCACTATCATTTAGGATGTTTATTGATGCTTTACCATTACCTTTGTCGAGAAGCGGTGTCCTGGAACAGAAAACTCAATAGGGCTTTCCCATAAAGTCAAAGAAACCAAACTAATCAACTTGAAAAGTTATTCTCTGTCTCTCATTGCCAGATTCTCCTTGAATAAAAATGCTTAGGATGGAAGGTGTTGAGAATTGATATCAAGGTACGTATCTAATAGATTTATTGAATGCCTCCACTTCATAGGTATCTGCTCTTGAATAAGGTCCCAAACTCCTGTACCAGTATGCTTTGGGCTAATTTTTATAATGTACAATTTATTTTTTTTTTCCCCCTCAAGGGCAATCTTTGCTGCTCCAAAATCTAAATTAGTGCATTGGACTATAATTTTTAAGGCTCTCAACTAGAGTGTTTTGGTCTAGTTTGCTAAGAGATTTTCATGACTTTCCCCCCTGTCCTCATCACTGATAGATACCATTAACAGAAAGCTTCAAATTGTCATGAGACATGAAGCAGAATGAACAGACTCTGCTCTTTCAACTGGCATTAAGTTAACAGTGTGTGTTGTCTATACTTACAAACATTTTCTCAGGATATAGGTGACTTGAAATACACCTTGTCCTTACAACAAGAAAAAACTCATTTGTCTGTATTTTTTGATATATGTTCCTTTGATTTGCTTTTGAGATAAAATAAACATGCTGTATGGGTATAAAATCAGTTCATTTGCATATATTATGCTTTAGTAAAAGATTTGACATTGCTTAAAATAGCAATAATAAAAGGCAAAAAAATTTGCAGTTAATTTCAGACAATTTAAATAGTATTTAGATTGAATATATATTCTTTGTAACTTGACTTTTAAAAGCAGGTTGAGAAAATACTAATTTTGCATCTTAATGATTTACTCTGTCTTTCTGAAATCAGTTGTGAAAACAAGAAACCACTGCAATTTATTACACTTTAGCAAAAGCTGTCATCTTTACTTAGATATTAAAAAAATGTCGCATCAAGGAATGTAAGTTCCCATTGATTTTAGGAAGCAGAATCCCCTCAAATGGTGAAATAATTGGTATGTTTCCATTTGGAAACTTAGATGGTGTCTTGATAACCCTGTGACTGCAACATCTTTTTTGTATCTACATGCAAGCCAAAAATGCTCTGTTTTCAGTGGTGACTGCATTACCTGAGGACCAAGGCTTGTATATTAATATTGCAAAGGTCTGTAAACCAATACATAAAACCTGCTTCCTAACCATGTGCAAATGAGCCCTTCTCTAATTTGGGAATTACTGAGTGTTGTACGTACAAAAGGTTTTCATAAAACCCCTGTTGTTTTACTTTCAGGGATATGAGAAATGGTCAGGTTTCTTTTAAGAAAAATACAGATTCAGAAATCAAGAAGTAAATGTTGCTGATTTCTTGGCAGTGCTGTGAGTACAGTACTGCCAAATCACTTACTGTACAGTGTGAGGCTGAACCAAGCAGCATAAAGGAGAACTCACTGTGCTAGTCACATGCATCAATTATCTATGGTAACAGAATTGTTTTTAAACCAGGATTTGGACTTCATTTAAATCAAACTTGCCTTGAATTTACATGTTACAAATCACTCTGCCTGGAAAGAAAGTGTGCTGAGACTCTGTAATTAGATTTTAATTTCAGGCAACAAGGCAGGGATGGATTTGGGAGTAAAATATACTCCTTGCTTGTAAAAAAACATATTAATTCTTTTGATAAATAAAGATTCACCCTTCCCACCCTTGCCAGAGAATTAATCAACCATTTTTAAAAGAGCTATATTGTTAAATAGCTCTCTTCAGTCTTAAGCTGAAAACCAATATACCTTGATTCAGATGAGATTAATATTACTTGGTGAGAAGCTAAGCTGTCATATAATAGTCTGGAGGATCCTCAAAAAGTCAAAAAGATATTACAACACAGCATGAGCTACTCTCTGATCTTCTAAATATCTGGACTGTATTTGCTTCTACAATTTCTGTCTTATCTATCCTTCTTTATGTTCACCTGTAAGTTTCTATTAAACCCCCAATAAGTAGTATGGCTTCTAACACTGAGGATTTAATTCTGTACAGAAATTAACCACCTCAAGTACATGCATTTGCACTTTAAAATCCTTCCTGCTACTGCAGTGCATTTCCAAGATAGGAAAGTCTGGACAGATCTACCAATGAAGGCATGTAGATATTAGAGCATGGAGATATAGACATACACATGTGCATATCTGTTTTGTTTTTTCTTTTAAATCCAAATATTAAAAGGTACTGAAAGCTATTAATATGAGGAATAAAAACATCAGACACTATAATAAGTATCTGTATTGGAGTAGTGATGGTTTTTCAGACATATTTACACCAGGTGTGGTAGGAATATCTTTAGCATCCAGTGCAGAATATCTTTACAAAACATATCTTTATGCAAGTACAAAAGTCCCTGTGGGAAAAAAATTCAATTCAGCTCCTAAAAACTGGCAAAGCGATCACAAACGCCATGTGTCTGTGAGATCACGACACACGTGTGTCTGTCGAAGATTGCTGTGCTCACTGTCCATGGGGCAGACCCGAAGAGGAAGGGCAAAGGGAGAAGCTTCCTTTGCTGTAGGGTATATGGAAAACCAGTGGCTGAATTAGTAGGAGACTCACTCTCCCAGCTCTCAAGTTTAGCCACCTGACCATGCCACTCTTGATGGGAAAGAAATTAATTGTCAAACTCATTCGTTGCACAAATCACCCTAATTTGCTGTGACTTCACCAGCAGCAGTGCTGGCTGAGCAGTCTGAGGCACATCATGCTCATTATCATACGCTCAGACTGTCACCAGCTCTTGTGCAAAAGGAGGAGCAAGGTGCAGTGTGTCGAGGTGGCCCAGGTGTGTGAGTCAAGAACAGACCTTGTTCCTACTTTGAAAAACCAGAGGGCAGGGTGAGGACCTGTATTCTGCAGCCCCCTGGCCTGCTTTTGATTCTGGGGGCAGGGAACAAGATGCAAGTCCTGAGGGCAGTGACTTAAGGGTCACACTGGATACTTACTACCCAGTGAGGTTTGAGCTGATTTGTGTAAAAACAGCAATAAATTCTTTGTATCTCATTTGCTAAAATAAAGCATCCCTCCATTGAGCTGCTGCAGTCCTTTGGTGAGACACAAACTCTGAGCTGGCCAAATGAAGTACAGGCTCTTCTGCTGAATCTGCCTGAAACATTTTTCTTATATCCCAGCTGTTACAGCACCCAGTCAACGGAGCTGTGAGATGAGGAACATATGCCTGTAACACTTCATTTCAACAGGCTCACTCAGTGTTTCTTACTTTGATCTTTCACTGTATACTTCCTGTAGCTGGAGTTAGTTACAGACTGAAACAAAGCCCAGAGCTACCAAAGAGGGTTCCCTGCCCCACCCCCCACCCCCCACCCCAAAAACATCCTTTTGTACCAGATTCTGTTATCAAGTGTGTCAAATGAACCAGCTGGAAGACAGTGTCTCTGTGAAAATGCTGCTGAGTTTTGAGCTCTTTCTGGCTGCCTTTGTGGCCACTGGTCTTGTACCATTATGGTTACTCTGAACTGGCTACAATTTTTCAGACCTGGTAATGCCCTTTTATGTTCTCCTTTGGCTAGAAACAGCCCAAGATAAATGCAATAAAGAGCTGCACAGAAGTTCTCTGCCTGAGTCAAAGAGTTAGGGCCTTCCAACCAGAACTACGTCTTTCCTTGTCTTTCATAAACCCAGTGCATTTTCAATCCTAAGCTCAGGCTTTTATATTTACTATTAGCTATTCAGATAGGGCTAAATGATTTCTTGAAATAGGATGTCCCACATGCAGTAATGTTCTCTTTGCACAGTGTACGGGAAGAGAATAAGTCTCATTAAACTTATTGTAATCTTCTCCCAGAGAAGTGGTCGAAATGTCATAAGCTAGTTTTGGTGACAATGTAGACAAAATATTGCCAAAAATACATGAGTGAACAAAGAAGGCTGCAGGAGAACACAATCTCTGGAAAAATTTTGTTTTCACAATCATGTGTACATTTCTTTTTTTCCTGTTTTCATCCTTATAGCATAGCAATCGGATGAAAATAAACCACTGGGACTGACCTATAATTAGATTATTTTCTAACAGTACCACCTGGGTCTGTGTACACAGAATATCTTTCACTGTCAGGTCCAGTTCTGTGATTTCAATGATCCTTGTTAAAGGAGAAACAAGTTTTGCATATACATGAGAGCAACACACAGGAATAAATCTCTTCTAGAATGCTGTGGGTTTTAAAAATTAAGTATGTAAATGTTGTACTGCATAAGCATGAGGTACATTTCAAATATATGGGGAATAGAAATTTAACTGGAATTCAGATACTCTGGATTTTCACTCCCATGCTCATTTCATTACAATATGGAATTGCAGAGGGAGTCTCGTCATCCTCAGATCTGAAAGCTTCTCAGACTTTCTAATATGCACATCAGGTTGCATGTTTTTTACTGTTCTTTTATGTGAAGGTGACTTCTTCATACTTTACCACAGCATTAGCGATCTTTTTGGTAAAGTTCATAGGAAAAAGAAAGTCAGTTCCATTACATTTCCCAAAATTCTTAACTTGTTTGTTTTTTCATCGTAGAACTCATGGCCCTTAATTGGAGTCACTGAGTTTCCCAGCACATACTTTTAAACAAAGAAAACTTGAAGAAGAATTCCCTTGTGAATATAAAAAAAATAAGATAAACCCCTGAGAATTAAGGAAGAAGTTTTCCTCTGTGTCCTCTAGCCTACAAGGTCAATCACAGCAGAGTAATTTAAATTTTGAGTGCGTGTGTGTGTGTGTGTGTGTGTGTGTGTGTGTGTGTGTTCTTTGGGGAGCTGTTCTAACACTGCATACTCACCATGCTCCTCTATATTTAACAGTTAATGTTTGCAGAGATGGGACTATGCCCAGATGTTTTAGCTATGTTAGCTACCTAAAAATGTGAACAGCAGCTAGAGGCTCTTCAAAGCCTGATTTTTTTGGAAATAACCCATAGAGAGGGTCTTGGTACTGCTAGGACCTTAAAAAGTATCATGTAGCAGTCTTACCTGGATTGAACGCAAACAAAATGCAGAAAGAAATACATGGCATGGAATCTGAATATGGCCAATAAAAAGATTCAGTACAAGCTCTTCTGGGAGAAAAAACAAAAAATCAATTGTAAAATCAAACCTGGGAGAATATCACCTCTAAATTTAATTTTTGGAAGAGATATTAGGAAAGGGATAAGAAAAAGACTCAGTAATAGAGGTCAAAAGAATTTTTAATATGATTAATGAATAATAAAGCTAATGTATATATACATATACACACATACACACATGTAGGTATGTATGTATGTATGTATGTATGTATGTATGTATGTATGTATGTATGAATGAATGAAAATAAGGTTGTAACCCAGAAATGACCACCAGTTTGAATGATAAGCCTCTAGCATATGGGAAAGGATGTCTTCCCAGAAATAATTTACCCTGTGGAAAAGAGTTGAGGGGGTAAAAACTTGAGAAAGGAACAAATGAGAAAGAGACAAATGTATTAGACATATGGCTTGTTTACATGTCTAGCTACTAATTAGACAGCTTTAAAAACGTAATTTGTGAATTTTACGTCTAAGACACTGCTGACCCTACAGGGCATTGCAAGTGTCCATCAGGTCCACCCTGAAGTCTGTGGCAGATACTGTTAAAATATTGTCAGAATATTCTGATATAGCAGAATAGACATTCTTATTGACTTGTTGGTGACTAACATTAACCAGAGTCAGTTGTAAGATATTGATTAACTCAGTGATTCCTTAGGCTTCATCCAAGAGGAGACAGTACCATCTGCTTGGCTGGAGGGTTTCAGCCTCATCTCAGGCTGGGTCCAGAGGAGGCAGGGTTTATCAGGACTTCTGTTTCTGTTTGTAAACTGCCATTTCTACTCCCTGTCTTCTCCATAAAAGCTGGTGTTTTGCAGATGTATGTGGTGGAAAAAACATCCAAAAAACCATCTCCATCAATGGATGGAGACCTGCAAAGAGAGCCAAAATACTTATATTTAACATTGGAGTGCCTGGAAAAAAATAATTCTCACACAGATGAAAGAAGGTTTCTTAAAAAATGCTAATATATCTTTAACTGTGTGGTCTATCATGTTGATAGACCTGCCCTCCATGATAGCCTCAGAAACCTTTGGGAACTGGTTAGAATGAGAAAAATTACCAAGTATGGAGACAGCATGAACAGAGAAGAAAGGAGTACAAGAGGCAGGGCAAACCATGACATCTCATTAGGTATCATTAAGGTCTCTCTACTGTCTGATATTTGGGGAGTAGAATCCCTTTTATCCTGCCCCTTCTCCTGGTGAGAAAAGAGGGATGATCTCTAGAAAACTCAGGCTAATTCAGGAGTCCTGTGGTTACAGAAAGTTTGTGATTCTGAAAAGAGTTTTCAAATGTAATTATGCTGAATTTATGGAAAACATAATTATGTCAAATGCAAAACATCTTTTAAAAAGTGCTGCTCAACAATGAAATGTTTCTGTCCTCTTCAAACTGCTAGGCCTGAAATTATGCCAACAATACCCTTTTGCAGCTGCTTTTATTGGTTCAATTTCCTTTCTGCTATCCATTTATTAATTCTGTGCTTGTAAGCCTTTTGTGCTAGTTCTAATTTCCTCTCCCTATCAAATCTGCGTAGTTGACTCAGTTCAGCTGTCAGATTCCTCTTTTTTTCATAGCAAGGTTCAGATATTGTTTTAACCCCTCTTATGAAAAGCCATATATCTCTGTGTTAAAAACTGACAATATAAGCTACATTTGCTAGGAAAACAAGGCCAAGCTTTTATTTTCCTATGAGTGTTTGATGAGCCTTTGGGTTTGCAATGCCCACTAGCAGGAATGGGAACTGTGTAAAACCAATCCGTCTTACATATAGTCCCCATTAATTCATTTAGTACCTAACACATCGGCAAAATAATCAGATGAAACTTTCAGTGCCTAGATTTTAGTAAAAAATTAGATTATTCTATCTCAATTTTATATTACATTTTAGGGTCAAAATATTTGACATTTAAAGCTCATCAATGTGTACCCAAAGATTTTCTCACATTCTTGCTCCACTGTTACTCAGGCAAAACTAGAACACAGTTCAGTAAGAGTTCAGCCTAAATTTAGTTGCATAAATCGGGTTAAAAAATCCATGATTTGTCAAAACATTTTAAATATATTTGAAAATTACAGAAAATTCCATTGATTCATTCTGACTCCATAACCAATGACTCATTGGTTTATCTCAAAAAAGAGGGAAGAGTACACTGAAGTGTTAATTATACAGAAGTGACATAAGTGCTCATACCTTTGGTTACCAACCCACAGTCCATTTTGACCAACATCCTTAGCTTCATCCATCAAGAACGTGATCCAGAGCTCACAGGAGTCAATGGCAATGACCCAACCCAGGGAAGTGAGTCCTGAAGCCAGCACTAGAAGAGTCTGGTTTTGAAAACCCTGACAGGGCTTGGTAAAACTGAAGCTTTTGGTGATTAAAGTGCTTTGGTGACAGAACAGAGTCAGCCCTTTGTTTTCCAGCACAGCCTTTTGCAAAAGTGAAGACTGTTGATGGTAAAACAGGCTTCAGCAATTTAAAGGAAGGTAAATCAGTGTATGACACCTCCAATCAAACTGGTTCAATTTCTATTTGGGTATTGTAGCATGTCAAACAGTTGAACTGAACTTAGTGATACCCTGAACTTCATTATGAAAGGACATACGAAACACAAATATTTATATTTTTTGTTTATCTAGGAAGACAAGCTTTACAGAACTCTACCTGAAACTGAAATCTTAACACGATTTATGGATTAAAAGCAGATCTTCATCAGCAGCAAACCCCATAAAATTTTTCTGTTCCACAATGAACCAAAAGACAGCACTCTTTTAGTGATGACATTGATGTCTGTCTTCAAGAGCAATTCAAATCCCCAAATAAAGGGGTTTTTTTCTTAATTTAGTGAATCCCCCCAAAACTTAGAGAATCTTTAGAGAGAATACGCCTCTGCATGTCACAGACTCAAATGAAAATGATAGGTAAAAGCTCTGAGTAGTACAGAATTAAGGAAAATTACTGAAAGTCCATCTAGAATAGTGGGTTTGCAACCCTGAAAGCTCCCACATAAAAAGGCTGTCCATGAACTTAGGTTGAAGGCAGGACCCTTAGAGTAAGCTCGAAGATGTGACTTGCTGGGCACAGATCTGATTGCAGCATAAGTGTGGGAGTTCTGTGTTGGGAAAGTGTCCTTTGGTGCTCATTACAAGTGTGGAAAGAACACATACAGACATGCTTTGTAAATTAGCAGGATTACCCTAAACATTATATGTGGCTCAGAACATCCACTTCTAATGGTTTATTTAATGACTTATTTACATGGTAATTTCCTGCATTATTCTGTGTTTACTTTGCAGGTAGTGAGTCAGACCAGCAAAATGAAATGCATGATCTCAAGACTCTCTCAGTTGTGATCCAAAAGTGACATTTTGCTGCTTTCTGAAGGGAGCAAGCATGCATTCAATGCTCACATCATCATTTTGAAAAGCCAAATGAAATTAGTGGCAAAGAAAAGGAGATGAAATGTGGCATTAGGATCCAGGCTTGGCTGAGCCAAATATGATTGCTTGGCTTGACCAAAATGATTGCTCACAGTTCAAATCACAATAAAATATTCAGGAACTGGTATAATTGCTGCAAATACTATGAAGCAGCTAGGTCAAGAGTGCGATAGGCAGCTGATGTTCAGATTACCACTGAAATTGTGTGCAATGTTCTTCACTGTCTTCTCACTGCTTGTGGGAGAGCATGAGAACATATGGCTTCTCTGGAGCAGCCTGTGTGGGGAATTAACAGTGTATAATCTTGGAGAGATATATGCTGATTTGGTCTATGTTGACTCTGGATGCTGAGATTGACTGACCTCCACATGACCAGGACACCTTACACTCCTTGTGGTCCCTGAATATCTTGTTTTTCTCCTTTTATGTGCTTTTTAAGCTTATTTTTCTTGAAGAGGACAGAGTTATATGGCTTATGACACAACAGACTTATAAAAGCAAGGATGTCTGTTCTTGGGTAGCTGAACCAGGCTGAAATTTTTTGCAGGCACTGTAAGGCTCTATGCCAGTAATCTCTCACATGTCATCAGTCTTCTTAAAATGGGAAGCCTTGACAGAGCTTGCTTCAAGGAAAATCTCCCCAGGTGTGGAAGGCAGTGAAGGAGTCCCTCAAGATACAAGCCATTTATTGAACATGCATTTTGAAGAGTTATATTTCAGTGGCAACATAGGTTTATAACTAGTTTCAAAAGAGATAGCCGTATGATTAAATAATGAAAATATCCAAATGTTCTGGTCAGGACAGGATTTTGTATTTGTGAGTATTTGTGAGATTTTATGTTCTGAGTGGTACACCATTATTAAGATCCATGCTTCACGTTACCTACTCTGTCCTATGTTATACACAGAACAATCTCTTCTATTTAAGGTGAACCACTGGCCAAAGAAAATGGGTTGAAAATTTGTGACACCCTTTATAATCCATGTTTTTTTTCATTTTCCAAATTGTTCTTTTCAAATATTTGTAAAACTTTGAGCAGACTGTTTTCATGGATCTTGACTGTACACATAAGGCATGAACTATTCCACCATCCATCAACATTTCACTTGATTAACTTTTCCAGGCCCACCAAAATCTGGGTGATTTTCTCTTTTGAATAGTTAAGATATCTCAGGAGTTTTTGAGTATATGTCTCAAATGGAACAATGAGCATGCTAGCCAAAGATTGTATTACTTCATCCGTTCTTTCTCTGCTTAACACTTAGCATTGAGAAATATTTAGTCTGCAGGCTTGTGGAGCTTCAGCAGCTTGATACAAATGGAAATGTCCAGGAGTCTTTATCCCACCATGTGGGAGTACTCATGATAGGTTTATCGCTTGAATCAGTAAACTCCTTTGTGACACTTGTTTTGGCATTTTTCATTAGATGAAATTGTTTCAGGCACAGTGAATTCAAAGGTCTGAACACCTTTCTTCGGCCTAATTAAATAGGATTCCCTCTGTTTTCTTAGTCTGTAGAACAGCTTTGGGAATAGTTGATCTCAGTTAATTTGATCTCATCCAAAATTTGAAACTGATTCATTTCTTTGCTTGACTGACAGATTAACATCAGGCTTCAAAGCAATTTCCTACTCAAGTGTATTTGTGCTATGCACAAGGTCCATCTATTTTGCATTGTAATTATCTGCAAGAAGTTTTTCCAGGAAGCAAGGGGAGAGGGGAGAGCTTTAGGTGAGCCAGGGCAGACCTGTGGATAGCTCTAAAAGCAAATGTGATATGGATCCCTCTGTCAAATCCAAGATGGAAGAGGTTTCTTAGAACACAGCACTCACATCCCACATGCTTTGATACTGATTTTGTATTGACAAGTAGTTAATCTTCAGAAGACTTGCTCCTTTTGAGCAGCACTTCTGGAGTGCTGACCCTTCTTATGACAGCTGATGTGTGGTGCTGTTAGCAGCATGTTCATCACATGGATGCCTCAGGATGGAAAGGACTCTCTGCAAGGTCCTCCCTGCTGGTGTGCATTGCGTTTTCCCTTCTATGTGTAGCACGATGCTCTGGGTGTGCATCCACTCTTGGCAAGGCAGAGAGAACTGCCACAGCTACTGAAAAGGTAGAAAAAAACCCTTTCCACAATCCAAAGTTACTGTAACTCATTTTCCAGTGCTTATGGGTGTCACTTATTTAAATATTAGGTACACTTTGCCTACTGAGGGTAACATGCTGCAGAGACCGGTTGAGGCTGGACCAGCCAAAGAAGCACACAGCAGGGGGAAATGCTGGGTATGTGTCTCTCACGTGCAAACCCAAACCTATTATTGTTGAGCAGTGCTGTAGTTGTCTTCCTACTTTTGTGACTTACTTCTGATGAATCTTTACTTTCCTGTAACATCATTACATATAGATTTGGTGGAAAACATAAAATACAGAGTGTATAGAAAAAAAATCTAAACAATTGAAGTAATTTAAGTGTAAAATCCTAGAGGTGAGAAGAGGTAAGACTGTGTAATTTTTGCTAACATGCAGTGCCATGTGAATATAGTGAAAAAAATAAATGAAATGCAGCACAAAATTTTCTTTTCAAATAAAAATATGGGGTGTGTTTTCAATCAAGAACAGAACATCAATTTTTTTCTTTTGGATTTTACCTGTAGATAAAACTGGGCTGACAAAAGAAGCAGTAACTTTTTCAAATCTTTCAATTTCTCAACAAAATATGAGTATTTCTATTCCTCATGTTGCATCCACTAATAAATGATGAAGTGCAGGCAAAAATTATCTAACATATCCATTTAAGGCAACCCATTATAAATGTAAACAGTAGTACAACTCAACAAAGTTCTTGTTTTTACTTCCTATACAATTTATTTAACACACATCATTAGAACCATCTATTATTTATAATATCTTAAATTTTAATGCATAAGAATATGAAAAATGTAAAAAATTGAAATATAGAAAATGTCTCATTATTGTGTTGATGAATCTGACCTGTGAGTTCAAGTCCACAAGTAGAAATGGGTTGGCTACCACAGACTATTTGTCTACTAAATAAGTTGAAGAATTAATTCTTCACAGCCAGCAAAGGGATGTATTGAAATAAAATAATGTATTCCAGAGTCAAGACTGTGAAATTTATTAATTGTGAGAAAAAATGTAGTCTAAAAAAATGAACAAATTTTAATCTTTGCCTATAATTCTATGAAAAATGAATTAGCATTGAACAAAATAAAATGAGACATTTTATCTGTATATTTTTGTGTAGTTCTGTATGTCATTGCTTATGTGGATAGTATGAGTCAGTGGAAAATCAGGTTTGAAAAAGCCAAACACCTCATGTTTCCTATGTGGTCAAAGCTATGATTTTTAAAAGAGTTTATACTCTCCTCTTCTAAGAATTGATGGTAGACTTCAAGTGCAAAACAAGTCAAGTAATCTTTGGAAGGTTTCTTTTCAAACTTAATTTTGACAGAATGTTGTGAGGACATTTTGTATGAATGAAGTTTATTTGGCTGATCAGAGCAAAATTTCAAGACAAATTTAAGCTGTAGTCTTCCAATAAGTCTTTTCAAAATGTGTTAGGAGAAAAGCTAATTTAAAAAATCTGTTTTATTTTCTCCCATGGACCTGGTGACAGGATAGGTTAGTGTTTTTGTTTTTTTTTTTAAACAAATATATCTCTGAAATGGTCTTGCAACTTTGGATAGTGTCAGACCACAGGAGAGAAAGCAACCATAGGAAGCTACAAGAAGCTCAAATCACTGCACCTAAGAATAAAGAAGGACACAATTGTAGAAGAATGAAAATGACTCTAACATGAAAATGTTGAAAAATAGAAGGCAAAGTACATCTTACAGTTCTTGCCAGGAAACTATCTATCAGGGAACTACTAAAGAGGTTTAATTTTGGGGAGTTTGACAATGGGACCTGATGATATGCCAAAACAAGCGTCTTAAAATTGGGACAAAAAAATAAAAGCTCAGACACTCCAATAGTTTTCCTCAGTGGAAGCTTAAGAACAAAACTGTGCTCCAAGGAGAGGGAGTTATCCTTCTTTCCCTTGGCAGAGGATACAGGAAGAACAGAAAGATGCAGCACATATATACTAATCAGTGTAAAAACAGATCAGAGCAGCATTAACCCTGAACCACAGTCTTTGAAAGGGTTGTCACTGGGATGCTAAAAATAAGTAGAGTCATCTCTCCAAATGTAATGAAATATCATTCACCTTTTTGGTGTTTTTGTGATCATGCTAATGAGCTGCTGAGTTCACAGTACAGACCTTCAGGTCTATGTCTCAAAGGCTTGGGCTGTGCTGGGTAGCCAGGTGTTTGCCTTCTGTGGTTTGGTCTGGTTTTCCAGCTCAAATCACCACACCACAGCTTCTTTCTGTTCTGTGTGTGTAAATGAGAGCTGTGAGGAGCCGTGTGCATGCCTGAATCCTACCATCTCCTGAGCCGATGTGTGCCACCCACTACCAGACCTGGGAGGCACTCCTGTCTCCTCTTGCATAAACACATCTCCTCTCAGGTCTCTGAATAATGAAATTTTCCAGCTTTGCCAGTGTGCTAAGATACTTCTAAGTCCCTCATATGTTTTAAAAATAGACAAATGGAAGATTTATAAGCTGCTCATCAAAGAAAGTGTCATATATTTTTTCAAATTATTTTACTTGTCCTTGTACAGTAATAATTTTTAACAGTACTGATTGGAAAAAAGACTTAGCCAGTTGCGATTTTTGCTGATTTGTTTTACTGTGGAATGGGCTATATTATCTATGAATAATTGAATAGCCACTTCATATTCAGTACAGTGAAGTGAAGTAATTCACAAGATGACATAAATAGTCTAGGACAAATTCAAATTTGCTCAGAGATCCCTCTGTGCTCCTTACACTCCCACATTTTTAGAGCACCTGTCTATTTGCTTGGATATAGTGCATTACAGCTCTTTTAGTGCATAAGATTACAGATTTTGATTAATTCACCAGTGTCTGTGCTTCACCTTTTCTAAAAAGGTAGTTGACTGTCTACTATAATCAGCATTATAAATTTAGAGTAATGGTGGCATATTGTTTTGGTCTCTGCCCAAATCCAGCAGGTTTTAATATCAAGACTCCATAATTAAAAGGATATTCAGTGACAAGCAAACTAAGAGCACTTCACATTAATCTGAATTATAATACCCAAACACTATTGTATTTCCGTCCATTCCAGTAACTCTGTAATTGCATCTGCACTCTGACATGCTTCTGCTGTTATCACAAATGCATTGTGGCATGTGAGTCTGCAACACACCTCTCATTTTACTAAGTTGGAAAGAAAAGGACAGTATGAGAAGAAAATATTGGCTGCAAGGGCCAAGTAAGTAGTGCTGAGTAAAACCCCCCTGTGCAAGAGCACACACACAAACGCCGCTCATCTGGCCTGCAAGATGAGCTCTGAACACATGAGGATGCTGATGGTTCTTACCCAGCTTCACACTTCCATATAAAAATTTGCATCCTTGTTCTCATTCTATAAGCCTTTAGATGAAATCCCTTGCCTTCTGGCTTGCCTTCTTTTCCTCCTGCACCACACCCTTCAACTCCCATCTGTCCTCTGGCTGCAGTGGATGATATCCAAAATCTCGCTACCAGTGTTCTGCCTCTCAGGGGGAATGTGGTTGTCCTGGTGTTCTTCCTTGGCAAGGGGGATTGCCTGCAGTACCAGCTTACCACCTGTAAGACCATGGAGGACCCATTCTCAGAAATTTCTGTGAAAGATGCCCAGACGCCTGGAGAGGTCTCCAGACCCCCTTCTAGCATTTGCAGCTGACTGCTGTTTTCTGCTTTTCTTCACTTTATTTTTGACTCTTTCCCTGAAATGGCTTTGTTTCTTTTAAACAACAGCAGTTGTTGGGTAGTTAATGATAGTTTTAGCAGCTCAAGAGGAGATTGGAGAGAAAGGCTGGAGGGCAGAAGAAACACTGACAGCCTAGCCATGGAAAATTAACACTGTTAAGTAGTGTTTGGGTTTGACCTGCAGATCAGGTGTACTGAGAACTTTTCCTTAGAGAGAGGAACAATTGCTACTTACCAAAATTCCATCAATGGTTTCTTATGTCAGGTATAAAAGCACTGGTGCAAAGAAAGAACACTTATTTTTTACGCAGAACAGTCCAAAAAAGAAATGCCAGCTAGCAAGAATACCTCTTCAGTTTTTACTGCTAGCTGGATCAGCCTCATAAATGCCTAAACTCATATATAAAAATGTTAATGTTTTCCAATTGCTACTCTGAATTTATATTTATTACAATACAATGTATCCATTAGCTCATCTATCACCGGTAAATTTGTTACTGCTTCAAATATACAGTACATAACTTTGCAGCAATTTCATTTTACAAGCTAATAATGTACTGTAATGTAGCTTACAATATCATGTAGATGTATTTGATTAGGGAGGTTCAGCAGTCAGTCAGGTTGAATAGTGGATTACATGAGAATCAAATTTTTAACTTATTTACTGTAGAAATGAACAGCTTTGTTGCACATTAAACATGTTAATTTAACAGGTGTGTCATTTTATTCCCTCAAATATTCATTGAAGAGGAACAAATGGCATTTTGACTCAAACGGAAGCATAGCAGACCTGGAATGGTTTTTCGATGCTTGACATGTTTATTCTTTAAAAAGAGTAACAATTGTACTTAAATTGTGTCTAAATTTATTGCGTGCATATTTATATATTTCTATATTGTATGCTGTATTACATTGTCTGTAGGAACTTCCCAGAAATAAGAGAGATGGCTAAAATATTTTTCTGAAATATAACTAAAATAGAGGATTTTTTTCCTTTTATTCAAACAAAACAAAGTTTCAAAAATCACCTCATACACCTATGCATGAGGTGATTTTTTAGAAAATTTTGGAAAATGTTACCATTTTTCACTTACTACATGGATGTGCCAAAACTCATAACTGCATTCTGTATGGAGAGGTAGTGTGCCATCTGCAAGCTACAGAGGTAAGGTAAGGCAGGGATGTCCTCACAGAATACCTCTTCCTTCATATACTCTGGATGGGAGTGTGTTAGTTATCTCAAGTGGGTTCAAAGATGCTCCAGCATCTTTGGGATGGGTAGAGTAATATGGATTTATATTTGGCTTCCTATTCAAGCGATCATTGCAGAGGAGGAAAAAAAAAACAGGATTCTGTTTTAAGAAAAATGGTTATCAGGATTTTAAAAATGTGGAAGTTTCAGAGAGGTTTCTGGTCTTGCTCCAACAGCTCCATGTTCTTCCTGTGCTGAGGACCCCAGAGCTGGAGGCAGCTCTGCAGGTGGGGTCTCAGAGGGCCAGAATCTCCTCCCTCCAAAGCTGCCCACAGGGCTTTGGATGCAGGCCAGGATGCATTTGGCTTTCTGGGCTGCAAGTGCCCATGGCTGGCTCACGTCCAGCCCCTCACCAGCACCCCCTGACCTTCAGGGCAGGGCAGCTCTCCATCCGTTCATCCCGCAGCCTGCACTTTGCACTTGGTCTTGTTAAACCTCATGAAATTCCCAAGGGCCACTTCTTGAGCCTGTCCTGGTGCCTCTGGATGGCATCCCATCCTTCAGGAGTGTCAACCGCACCCCTGAGCTTGGTGTCTTCTGCAAATTTGCTAAGGGTGCACCCGATCCCTTCATCTCTGCAATTAATGAAGGCACTAAATACCACTGGTCCCTATACACATCCCTGAGGGACACCACTTGTCACTGATTCTCTGAGCCATTGGCTACGGCCCTCTGGATGAGACCATCCACCCACTTTGTTATCCATCGAATAACAGTCCATTCAAATCCAGCATAAAATCCATCTCTCTCCAATTTAGAGAGTAGGATGTTTTTTGGGGACTGTGTCAAAGTCTTTACAGAAGTCCAGATAAATGACATCTGTAACCCTTCCCTTGTACTCTGATGTAGTCATCCCATCATAGAAGCCCACTAATTTGGTCAGGCAGCACTTGGCCTTGGTAAAGCTGTGCTGACTCTCTCCAAGCTCCTCCCTGTCCTCCACAGGAGCTCCTAGGAGGATCTGTTCCAGGTTCTTTCCAGGCAGAGAGGTGAGGCTGATTAGCTGGGAGTTCCCAGGGTTTTTCTTTCTACCCTTCCCTTTTTAAAGATGGCTATGGTGATTCCCTTTTTCCACATGGGAGTTCCTGTGGCTGCCATGAATTTTCAAATATATGGAGAGTGACTTGGCAACTTCACTGGCCAATTCCCTGTGCTGCATTCCATAGATCAGGGATTACTGTTGTCTCCTGGTTATTACCACCCAGGCCAGAACAGACTGCATCACACAGAGCAGTAATTCAGACGACTGCAAGAGCCAGAGACTGACTTGCTGTGGGTGAGAAGGAAATACCCCTTTTTGTTACTAACTCACACCAGTAACATGTTCATCATCTGCATGCGTTCAGATAAAGCATGCACATTAATGAGAACATATTTGCAGAATTGCAGAGAGGCAATAGTTTTTAAAAAACAAAGACATTATCTTTGTTATACATATTTATGTTGTGTTTCTACTGCTGGGGGAACTACATTCAATTAAGAAGTCAGAAGTTATGAAGCTAAATTAATCATGGGAAAAATTCCATGCTTCCTGTTATATTTGTCCATCCATGAAAGAAAAGAATTGTTTTAGTTCCCTAATACTCCTGCTCCTTCCAGCATGTTCCAGCTGAGAAATGGGACACAATACGCAATAGTTTATAGGTTTTTTTATGTGAAATGTGACTATAACTGTCACTTCTATTTATCTTATAGTTTCCTGAGTTTTGCCAATCTTTAGTCCGTTCAGACAGCATAGCTTTTAATTTACCTGTCATCACTCATATACTACCCACATGAGCATTGTAGCAGGGAAAAATTATGTGAATTTCTGGAAATGCTGACTTCTTCCTATTTTGAGAAGTAATATTACACAATATTTGCAGTCATCTTTTGTATAAAGGATCAGTGGAGAGCTAAGGGAAAGAGTTTGAAACATACAGCAGTTACTGTAAGAGGAAACTGGCTTGCCCAGTGTTAATGAAGGGAAGTATTTTTCCCTTGTGATAAATTCAAGTGACATGTGAGGGTGGCCCTTAAAAATCCTCCATTTACTCCCTTAGGGCAAAGTCCCTTAATGGGCTAGGTCCAACTTTACTAAAGATGATAGAGATTCTTAATTGGCTTCAATAGGCTTTGGATCAAGACCACAGGAGTCATATAGATCAAAATATTTTTGGCTATCCAGCTGGTTGGCAAGAAACGACTGTGGTGATAATATTTGTATGAGCAGCTTATGTTTTTACTTTGCTGTTTCACTGTGGGGAAAACACATTTGTTATTTATTTCTTTGTCCAATGCACATCTATAGATTTCTAATGTCATGCATAGAACACTAATGCAATATATTATGCATGCTATCTATGCTCTGTTATGTCATTGGCTTTCACCTCACCTCATTTTTCTGTTGAGTCTGGAAGGTGGTTCAGGGCTGATGAGAAGGGAAATACCCTAAATCTGTCAGAATTATTTAGACATGTTGATGTGTTTTGAAAAAATGAGTACTCATTGCTGTGCATTGTTTTTCCAGAGTAAATGTCTGAACTGGCACAAGCTAGATTCTTTATATGTGCACAATTTCATTGATCAGCCTCTGCTTTATCATTTTCCTATGTATGATATCATTTGTTAAAGGTGGACTCTAACAGCCACAGGGTAAAAAATATTATGTCTACCCTTACATAATTTTTCTGTTTCTGATTTTTGCTAACATGTTTCTTTTATATTCCATCTTTCCTCTTTATGCTTTATTCATTTACTTTCATCATGAGGTAAAACAAATACAGTAGAAAGACACTACACAAGCCTCTGTAACAAAAGAGCTCACTCTGTCCTGGAATCCTGTCTACTGTGGTATTTTCAGTACCCACATGGTAAATACACATGAACATAAAACACGTACATAATTCCAAATTAAGACAAGATTTTAAATGAAAATGTACAGTCTATTATGGATCTTCTTTAAGCAATTTGCTGAATACTGTAGTGATTTTTCCTATCCTGGCTTACTCATTTTTATGGGAGACCTAAAGGGAAAGGATTTAGTTGAAAAAAACAAAACATGTCAATTAAGGTGTTGAAAAGAAAGTGAGCTGCTGACTATTAGCATAAACAATTAATATTCTGTACAATTTAAGATGACAGAAACAACATTTTCTGAAATCCTTGAGTGCTTAAAGGTCCTGGACCTTTTCTATACAATTGTTTTTAACTACAATTCAGAACATGAACCAACATAACACAACTTCCATCTTACCATTACACATCAGTGCATGGAACATCTGTACTTGTGTGTAAAGAAAAATGCATTTTTATGCAGCATTTTTGAAATGTTTCCATTTATTTATTCATGAGACCCCTAAAACTGCTCATGAAATTCCTAAAACTGTTCAGGTTTGCTAATCAAAGAAAAATAGTGTCACTACTCAAATAAACACCTTTTGAACATTCTGTTATAATTTCAGGAAGTAAAATTAATAGCAAATTCAAAGGTATCCTGGGTAATTTGAAATGGGAAGATGTCACTAGACATTGAGTTTTCAAATTACTTGTTTTCAGCAACTCTCTACAGGCTTAGGCAGCGGTTGCTCATGTGCTCTAGACACTGTTTTTCTTGCTTCCAAACTTTAACTTAAATGCATAAGTCAGAATTTTCTTCCTTTTGTCAGTAAAACACTAACCAAAAATAAACTCTCCAAAGGATCCATATACTGTGTCCTGAAATAAAAGGGAGAAAAAACAATTTAATTACAACTGGGCATAAAATCTGATAAATATCCTCTAAAAAGTTGTCCAAAGGATAAAGCACAGAAAAACAAAGAACACAATACAGACTTTTTTTTCTTCCCCTCTATGTGTGCCTTTTGTTTTCTTTTTATGTAAAAGCAAATTATGTACTCTAGCCTATCCTTTTTTTTTTTTTTTTTTTTTTTTTTTTTTTTTTTTTACTTTTTCCTGATACTCTGTCATATTCCCTGCTTCCTTTGAAATTAACCAGATGCCACAAGTAGTACTAATCCAAACCCACACCATACTACTTCTGTGGAGGGGGACTGAGAAACAGATAGAAATAATGCACAGTTAAAAGAAATATGGAAAAAGCCATAAGAGGATGGGTAGTGCATTTGATTGAAGAAATTCCCCAGTTATCTCTCTTGCATGTACACACACACATGCATCTACACACTTGATTTATTTGTGAAACAGTGTCTTCTAAACTTAGATTTTTGCAAAGTGGAAAGGCAATTAAACAGAACAGCTTGAAGCTGCCAATCACTCCCACTACCAACAAAAGCATCTACTATCACATCTACTATCAAAGGAAATAATGTAATGTAAAAAACCCCCCACATTCTACCAAAGCAAACAATGTAAACTCGCAAGTAAAAAATAAGATTGTTTATCATCTGTCATAGCATAGCATACATTTTTTAACCCTCCCCCCTAAGGATATGTCTTTTTGTATCCCATTATGTTAATTTGGCCATGCATGTGACATGGAAGTTAAGGAACAATGGGAGAAGTTAGCTTTTATGCATGCTTTTCTGTTGAGGGAAGCCAACTATTGCTCTTGCAGGTTGGGCTGTTGGGATTTTTAAAAAATTTTTTGGCTTCTGGTGCACAAATAAATCGGCAATCACAGCTTATCATCACTTAAAGATGCATGTGCATGCTAGAGTTTACTGAAACATGATTGGCTGCTACATAAATCAATCTGATAGAGATCAGTCCCATGGGAAAAAAAAATAAAACATTAGCCTCTTCTTTTGGAATGTAATTCATTTTAGATAGTGGTTATTGATGATTTCATTCCACTGGCACATGTACACGTCTAGACCATGTTTTTGTATAAAATGTTTAAACAGTACAATATGTTCTTTTCAAGAATGATCATGAAGAAACAATGATTAAAAATTTGTTTTTGCAACATTTCAGATATAACATTTTCATGCAAAAAACTTTGTTTCCCTTAAAATTAAATTGGTCTTTTAAAGCAATTATATTTTATTTCCCTACCTTGCATGCAACATTTACTTGTTTATTTCTGTAACATTTTCTCCACCAGATTTTTTTCCCACAGCTTCTGTGAATCCTTTCAATTGCCCTTATTATAGTTACACCAGATTTTGCTGATGTGCAGTATGTGAGACTAAGCCATTCACTCAAACAAACTCAAATTGTCCTTGCCAGCTCATCCTGGATTAACCCTTGTTACTAAGGGGAGGTTCTTTGCTTTTGATTTCTTATTAATTGCCAGCTAAACATATAACTATTTCCTTTGATCCATGAATCATGATGGTGGTAAAAAATGGACTTTGAAAACATCCTATGTTGGTACCTAATGGTTCCTCACAGCACTGTGATAAAGGAGGTGAGCATCCTAATGCATAGAGAACAGTAGTGATTTGTCAAAAACTCATAGCAAATCACTAGTAGAAGGGTGTTTGTGAAACATTACCTGATCTTCTCCTTCCTTTCAACATGTTTTAAATACTCATGCACAATCACATACAAGTTCTGTGCAGGATGAAATTCAGCCTCTCAGCGAGGAAAATTAAATATTCTTAATATAATCTATGAAATTTTTTTCTTGGAGTTAGCTTCCTTTCCCTGCCCTCCACCTCTTTTCAAACTGATTAAAGCATTCCTTCCAGAAAGCAATCTCGTCTAAAATTCACCAGCTTTGACATTATCTAAGCCAGAAAATAAAGCTACCTGGGAAAAAAAAATCTTAAAGTGTGAACATTTTATTATGTGCCTGACTAGTTGAAAAGCACACAAACAGAATTTTACCAGACTTTCCAGAAGAATTTACCTTTAGGCTGAGAACAACTATGGAAAATTCAGGGCTCTTCCTCAAATGTTTACTTTTACTAATCTCGCCTCCCTCTTGAAAGCACAGAGGGGCAAATGAAAGATAGATGAGCACAGGACTCTTGCAGTGAAGGACACCTCTGCCTACTGAGAAACATTCTCAGTGGAGGAATGAAGTACTACTCACTTGGATAATTCTCCTAAATTCACTGTAAGAATATGTCTGAAACTATTTTCCCCAGGGATTTTGAAGTCTACACCTTATCTATAGACAGAGGTTTTGGGAAGATTTTCTGAGCTTATATGTGAATATTTCTCTGTCTGTCTGTCCATTCCTCCCTCTCTTTTTCTAGTAGAAGCCTTTTGCATCCCACTGACCTGATGGCTGGTAGCAGGTTTCTCTGCTCTGTCTCTGTAAATGGCATGCAGAAGGCCCATAAAGCAAACTCTCAAGTAGCAGCATTTTTCACTCACTCACAGAAATCCTCCGGTTTCACTGCAGATGTTTTTCTTTTCTGTCATTCTTTGCATCCCCACTTTCTGCTTATGCTGCAGAGCATCATTCCCATTGGTTTTCAATGAATAGAGAGCTGGAGAAAAGAGAAAAAGAAGGGAAAGGAAAGGAAAAAGGAAATTACAGAGGGAAAATCTGCAATTGTGTGCAATTCTCAAGAGGTGCTAACAGCAGGGTCATTTTCAGCGTGGTCTTGGGGACACTTGTGTTTGAGCATTCACCTTCTTCATGAAAATCTTCTGAGGTTGTTTAAATTAGCTTGTTTTAAATTAATATAAATTCAACATCACTTACAAAGAGTCTGATATTAGCCCAAGGAAACATTGTTTTTGTATCATTAGTTCTGTCATGTTCTGACTTTCTGAAAATTACAGGACTGTTTGATATTTTGACAGAAAACTGACACAACAATCATTTATTTCCAATAAAATCCCCCAAAGGAATAAATACACCTCTGTTACAGTTATGCAAAAATAAGGTTATCCCAGGAACTAATTGATCATACAGTATGTCTAATTTCATTATATTTGACAATGATGCAAAAGATTATGCTAACTATCAGGAGGCTGGTGCCGTGTTTAGGCTGAAATACTTATCAATATTCTTGGAAAATGCATTTCTGTAGGCAAGTTTTGCAGGGAGGATGAAAATCAATCTAAATTGTTCTGAGTTCTGCAAGAAGAATTAGCAGTTATTCTATGCTGAGCACTAGGTTTATGAAAGTAGTTGAATGCTACAAACTTTTTCCAAGTGATGTTTCATAGAACTGCTTTTAAAAATCCCAGAGGGTAAATAGTATTTTCAGAATAAACAGAAAAATGCTGACCTTGTCAGATTTAGCTGCTGAAAGCCAAGCTGTTTTAAAACTTGGAGGATCAAGGGTCATGGTTATAAACAACACAGATAAAAAGAAAGAAAGGAAGGAAGGAAAAAAGATAGAAAACTGGAAACAAAAAAGGACTACGCAGTGAATATAAGTAATAAATACATTGAACTTTATAAGAAGAATATGAGATATTTATGCAAAAGCCAGGCAGGGGTGAAGAGATTGCAAAGAGGGAAAGAAGAGAAAGTGCACAAATTGTACTTGGGAAAAAATACTTCTTAGAACTTGTTTTGAAGCCGGAAATGAGTCACTTTATCTTCATGTGGTTTTGGTTTTGAAAAGGGAGAAAGGTCAAAGCTTCTTTGTTTTAAATAAACTGGTCACTACTTCTGAAGTGTAACATGATAGGGTTCAAGAATCCTAATGAAACCGGTATTTTCCTGACACCCTGGGCTGCGGCACCTCAGCAGTTGTATGGTCGTGTATTGTAAGCCCAGGGAGTTTTAAAAACAAAGGCATGACAGAGCCCGCCTTTGCTCATGACCTTCATACCCTGGTGCTCCTGTATCAGCCATATGGGCAGTGTGATGGCTAAATTTGCCACGACTTATATACTTTCCCAAATTGCAGCTAGACACGTGCCCCTCCACCATAATGCTCAGAAACATGAACTGGAGTTATTACCCTGGGCCCTGTATGACACCTCTTTTCAAAATGATTCTGTTGAGGTAAAGTTTCATAGAAAACAAAGTGCTGGAGACATTCAAAGTGACACCAGAAATTAAAAATGCCATTGCAAAAAAACACAGCAGGAATGCAACAGCCAAACCGCCCCCTCCCCCCAAATCCATCAACCCAACCCAAAAAGAGCAATGCAGGTTTTAACAAGGCTTTTGGTATAGCTGGGTTTGCTGAGGTCCAGAGCATGCTGGAGCCCTCACAACCGTGTCTACTGGGAGTTTGTTGTGTTAACCAGATTCTATAGCTAAGGTACTCAGATTTATCCAGTTCTAACTGCAGGCCAAGAAACCCTTGCAGAGGGAATGAGCTAATAGCAAAGAAACTACAGAGGTGAATTTCAGCACTGCCTTGCACTGAAAGCCTGATGGTAAAGGAGTGTCTCCAGGCTGTGCAAACAGAAAAGGAAATAAATAGTCCTGTATAAGATTAGAAGTCAAAAGATCATCCCACAAGCAGGACAGGAGAGGAAAAACTGCACTGAAAAATAAATGGAGCAATCTATTATGTTCCTATTGTTCAAATTATGCTTATAGAGTCATAGAATGGTTTGGGTTTGAAAGGACCTTCAAGATCATGTCATTCCAGCCTGCCAGTCATGGGTAGGGACAACTTCCAAACCAAGAGCAGGTTGCTCAAAGTCCCAATCTGGTCTAGCCTTGAACACTTTTAGGGATGGGGCAGGCACATGTCCGAGCCACCTGTGCCAGTGCTTCACCACTCTCACGGTAAAGAATTCCTTTCTTTTTTCAGACCTAAACCTGCCCTCTTTTACTTCAAAATAATTATACTTTTTTCTATCATTACATAGCCTTTTAATAAGAATGTATGTGGGCTTTCATACGTCTTCCAATCAGGCTTGTGTGGACAGCAATCTCTTCATAGTTAAACTCCCATGTCCTGCTATTCTGCACAAATGCAAGGTTTTTATCTTTGTCTCAACTCATAGGTCCTCTCTGTTCTTCCTGAGATCCTTTCCTGACATGCTCCTGGCAACATCTCTCATCCAGACTGAGAATTCCTCTCAATTTTGTTTGCTGATTCATGCTGCCACTTATGCTTAAATGTGAGATATCAAGCTGTATCAGTTATACATTGCTCCATTTTCTTTTCTTGACCACATTCCAAGCTTTACCCATTGGATAATATCCTAAAGTCTATGTAAAATAATTTCCATCTAAGAGTTCTTTCCTACCTTGCTTCTGTAATTACTTCAATATTAGACTAAATGTTCTTTAGGAGTCTCATTTCTTATTCTGGTGTTCATAATATATCTGCTGTAAAAGGCCATCTGTTCCCAGACCACTAGAAACAGCAATGGAAGAGCACACTCATACAATAACATAGTGGTATGTATCACTGGCCACACAATTGAAAGGCAATTATGGCAATGAAAATTGTGAACTTTCAAAATCACCAACTTCATTATTCTTCGTGGCATCAATCTCCAAACTACTCAGTTTACAATAAGACTAAATAAAAGGTGACTGATTCATTGGACATTGGCTGTTTTCAGAGCTAACATCATGCTTCCTGTTTGAAGTAGCACTTGAAATGACATGTTATGCAGAAGCACCCCAAAAGCCTAGATTTCCTACTTTGACCTTGCTTCAACATTCCACTGTCTATTGTGCCTACTTCTTTCTCTCTAGCCTTGAATCAGTCTGTCATTCATTCAAAATGGACCAATAACTGGAGTTAACAATTCCTTTCCAGTGTATTTCACCTTCCCCTTTACCTTTCTACCTGCCCATGCCTGCCATACAATTCTGCACCTGAGAGAAACCAGCCTGCTTTGACTGTTATGATACTGAGACATCTGAATTTCTGAGGATGCACTGACAACATACATGTCATGAAAGTGAAGTAATGTAACAGAGCGGAATTAGGGTTCTCAAGCTGTATCCTATAAACAAAGTCTTATTCCTATAGCTTGGCAGAAGCCAGGAGGACTAAAAAAAAACCAAAGCAGAAAAAATATGATAATTTCAGCCTCTTTCTTGAGTATGGTGCAGCCAAATCAAACCCCAGCATTTCCTTGTTTGGTTTAGGTTTCTAACACACCAAAGACATTCTTGATCAGAAAGCACCCATCAGTAAATACTGTGTTGTGTTGGAGGTACAGGAGAAGATATTGGTCTTTATTGTGCTCAGTGAAACAGGTTGAAATATGGTTTTCTTATCTTGAAACACTTTATGATTGTCTTCAAATAAATTGATGTTCACAAAGCATCCCTAAGTCATGTTTTCCTGCTTATCCACCTGTTGGAAAGAAAAATGAACAAAATGAGAAAATTTTCAGGCCCATGACAAGCTTTTCTTGAAGTTGAATTAATCTGCAGTCCTTCTCTTTTATTTTTGTATCCCTCCAGAGGAAGATTCATTGTAAAATACTAGTTTGCTTTTCCCCTTAATCTGGAAAAGAATGCAATTATAGTGTGTTCAGTAGAGCTTCAGATATGTCATTGATCCATGCAAATTTCTAAACCTTTATTCTTATTGAGAAAGATTAAGTCATCAGATTAAGATCTAAATTGAAGAAGAATGTTCCTGAGAATTAAAGTGTTTGACTGGGAATCAGAGACTAACTCCTGGAACTGCTATAGACTTATTTTGTGATTTTGGTTGTGTTCCAGCAATGCACTTAAATTGGTATATATAATATAAAATCCTGGGGTGGTCCCATGAAAGTTAAGCACAGAGTTAAGTCTTTATTAAATAGGAGAGTTAGTTAGTCTGAACTCTTTTCTCTAGCTATAAGATGTGCCAGTACTTATATTCTTCTACAGTTTATTTTTACAGAAAACCTTCTGGTGCAAAAAAATGTATCTCCTGATCTGTGCAACACCAAGACCAACTGATGTCAGCTGGAGCCTGTAAAAATCATTCTGCTGCAAAGCAGTGATAGTAAATGAATTATCTTCTCATCCTCTGGAAGCAAGTTACTGCTATGAAAATACTCCTTTTGTGGAGGCTTAATGAGAGGGGGTAAGGGACATTTACCTGCTCCACATCACTCACATCCCTCTGGTTTTAAGGGTCCCTCTCTGTCTGGCTGCAGTCCCACGTCCTCCTGCTGCTGGCTGGGAGAAGAGTCAAGCTGCTCCTTCAGCAGCCAGCAGTAATTGCTGTGATACAAGTAAGCAGGCAGACTAATGCATCTGCACTAAAGCCTGCAGTTTGGGAATGAAATTGAATGAATCTGCAATGTTTGGTCTTATTTGTTAATATTTTACAGTGTATTTTGATAAATCTCTTTTCTTATGCTGTGCTGTAAAGGAGCTCCCAAAGCCTCATTTATTTGATAGATCTATGCATGCTTCCCACAATGGATTGTGAAGTTTTTGTACTTTTGTCCCAATACAGTTAGAAATTTTGTTCACAGAGTGAGAAAGAGTGCTCACAAGTAGGAAGGATAATTAATTTCTACAGCAGCACTGAGAGTATGTAAGCAATACAAATAATCAATATTTTACTTTAATTCAAAGCTTAATTGAATCCTCACAGATCCTTTGAAGACATTCTGGCTACATGTATGACATGGCTACATATTACATTGCATGAGGGACAATATAAGCATCTTTTCTCCTTAACATTCTTTACTTTTTCAAAACCACAGAGAAGAAGACATTTTGTGCTTGTGTGTCAGACAGTCTACCTGTAATTTCTGAGACAGGCCTGAGGTCTCTAAGACCCATAACCTCTCTCTTGTGCTCATTCATCAAAGAGTCCATGATCTAGCTTATGCATTTGGATGACAAGCAGGAGATTGCCAATTGTCTTGGAAATGTAAAATAAACACTTTTTCTACATATGTTAATGCCATTGTTTATTGACTACTTACTCAAGTTGGATGTAATTGGGGCCACTTGGGAAACATAAACAGCTCAGTGCCTGTCAATACCTGACCTTTAAAATATTCAGTACAATCAGTGTTACATGGTGTTTAACAAGCTGGCCCTTTCATGTGCATGCAGCTGTAATTGCCATGCAAGAAGGGATGAAGATCCTGTTCTTACTTACAAACGTTTTCTAATGATTTTTATTTCATCTGTGTTGTTGAAGTAACTCAGAACAAAATAAATCCTACCAATGAAAATTTAGTTTGCAGACACAATCTTTGGAAAATGTCAGAACCAGTTTCATGTGAAAAGAGAAAAAACCAACTCTAAAGCACAAAAATGAAAAGGGGACAGGAAGTTAAACAGTTTAACTAAGAGTATCTTCATGCCTTATGACATATGGCAAATGTAAATTAAGCCACCTTCAGGATGTCACAAGCAAAATTTTCAACAGTGGTTCTGATGACTGAGAGGGTCTTGAAGAATCTCTCATCAGCAGACCAGAAAGACTAAAGCACAAGTTATCACTAACATGCAGATGTTATCAGGATGTGACTTCAGCACAGATATAGATCCCGATGGGAAGACAAAAGTGCAGATGTTTAATGGATTATCGTGGAAACTAATTGCAAACGATTATATTTTAATGATTTAAATTTTTCCCAAAAGAGATATTCTATGTCTTCAGCCTTTATTGCCAATGGGTAAGTAAACAGTTCCTGTAAATAAAAGCAAATAACTTTTTCACAGAGCTAATTAAAGCTGTTAATATTTCTGAGCAGACTGATAGATAAATGTTTCCATTTCAAATTACTCTTTGAAACAAACAAACAAACAAATTTAAAAAAAACCCCAGACATACTGTCTTCAAAGAAAGAAATAAATAACGTTATTCTATTTTAACAGAAGATAATAAGAAATCAGAACCTGTTCATACATTGGTGACTTATTTTACCATCAAAACAAAAGGAAAAAAGAAAAATAAAAGAGAAAGACAGTGACAAAACGTGTTTAGAAGATAGAAGTTAAGGCCAGTAATTTTAAGTCAATATTTCTTGCAAAGTACAAAAGACAGTAAGAAACCAATTGTACAAACTTTAGTCCTTGTAACTGTTTTTATTTACTGAGCATGTTTTAGGTGGATGGCTCTTTCCACAGTTTTCACGAGCCTCAGAAAGTTCTGGGAATGGGGGAGTAAGAAAAATCCTTGTGGAAGGACTGTGATCGCCAGGCAATATTATGAGACCACAATTTCTCTACAACAAATAAAAATTCCAACATTCTTTTGATGACTTTTCACTTCCACAGGCTGTACTTGCCATGTTTATAAAATCTGAAATCAAATGCTTGAATAACATTCTTTGAAGTAAGGGCTGCTTTTTTTTCTTCTTAATGAACAAAAAAATTTAGTTTCTCAATAAACTAAAAACCCCTAAACAAACCTAAATTAAATTTAACTAAGTAAAAAATTGAAATTAGGCAAAAGAATCGTATAAAATAAAATATCTTTGGTGTTAGTCCCTCACCAAGTGGCTTTCAATATTCAATCGATTGGTGTTTTCTGCTCAGAGTGTGGAGCTATGGTTGAAATAGGTCAGTTTACTAGTGCCCTCTTCTGCTTTACACTGGTCTCTGCTGCCCTCTCCTAACCTCTGCTCTCCCTCCAGCAGTGTCTGTTCTTCCACTCACTGATCCAGCAGGACCTTGGCCCCCTCAGGTCCCTCATGTCAAACAAGCAGGCATCTACTACATTACATGGCCTGAAGGTGACTGCACAGGGAGAGAGGGGGAGAGAAGGGGAGGGAGTGCGGGGAGGGCGGGGGGGGGGAAAGAGAGAGAGAGAGAGAGAGAGGAGTGAGTCCTTGGAAAGGCAGGATGGCATCCCTGAGCAAAAATGCATCAATCACACCAGTCCAGCCATCTCAATTAACCCTTAGTTAAGCTGGGACCTTCTGGAGAAACTGAAAAGAGTTTGAGGGAATAAGAGATGCTATCTGCCACAAGGATTACCAATCTACGTGTGGATCAAAGACAATTCCACATTTTACCCCAGTGATTAGCTGTAATTAAATAAAGTAAGTCTGTTTAAACTTCATTAGCAGCAACAGATTTGCTACAGCAGAGTGGGCACAAATCATCCATTCTTAATTAAAAGATAATCCACAGGATGACCATAATCTTGTTCTAAAAGTACACTCTTTCCCCTTGAAAGATTTCTTCATCAAATAAGGATAAATAACAGTTTCTCTGTGTTTAAGCTATGAAGGAATGGATGCTCCTTCCCATTTGCTTGAATGAGTGCTGAATGTGCCTGATAACATCACTTTGGCATGCTATTATCTAAAATGGTAGAATACCTCACTTCAGCAAAGTCTGACATAAATCTTTGAAAACAAAGAAATTGCATATGTATGAGCTGAAATAGATATGACAGTGTTGGCACATTAATATTCCTGTCACTGGGGGTTTCAAACTTTTAAGGAGATGATATCAATGAATTCAGGCTGTAGCTGGTAGAAGAGGACAGCATACCGCAGGACAATTATTGATTACATACACACCAAGACATATTAAAAAACCATACAATACAGTCCAAAATGTATCATGGTAGTGACCAGTGCTAAAGATCCCTCTGAGCCTACTGCAGCTCCACTGTGGGAGGATCAGTCCCAATCAGCAGCAAAAAGACATTTCCCTTTCTGCTTCTACAGTTGTGGTAGTGGTGGTGCATGGACAACACACGCCTTCAGTTGTCACACAACCCTCATTAACAGCAACTGCAGGGCCCAGCTGAGCTCTGCTCATTGCATATGGTCTGAAATTGATCATTATATATGAAATGAGTATGATATGAGGGTATTTAGTAGGGATCTTTTATTGTTTGGTGCTAGAGCATGTAGAAGAAGATGTTAAGAAGAAAAGCAATATGTCAGTGTCTTCTAAGCAGCAGCAAAGCTGAAAATTTCCTGTTTTATTCTGAGGAGGAGGGAAAAAAATTGTGCAAAAGCTTTTTTATGGTCCTTTGGCTTAGTATATATACTGCTTACTCAGCTCTGCCCCTTGTGATGGGAATACCTGGACAAACTGCAGGAATTAGAGATCACAGACATGAAGATTACATTGTAAGATCTGTGGGGCAGAGACTGTCAGCTCAATGAGGTACCTTGATGTCTTTTGATCCTTAAAAGTAAGTGAGGAACATGAAAGCCACTTAATCAGCAGAAGAAAATTCATGTTAAAAATCAAACCCAGGATCAAAACTCATGATTGAATCTGCATATAATTCTACAAGTAGCTTTTTTAATTTTTCATTTTAATTTTTTCGGGAAAGACTTGCTGGCAGTGACTATACAGCATGTACTTGTCCAGTGACATGCTGACCTTCAGAGATAGGCTAGAAGGGCTGCTTAAAACCTTTAACAGCTTTTACTTTTTTACTCTCTATCTGTTTCTATTTCTTTTCCTTTTCTCCTTTCTTTTCCTCCCCCCAACTCTGCACTGTTTTGCACCTCTGACAGGCTGTTTTGAGCCCTGACATCTGACATTCAATAACCTCTCAGCAGTTGTGGACAAAGGCCTAAGAAAATTCCTCTTTCACAAACAGGCATGAAACTCCATATAGCTCCATATAAAAGCATCTCAAATACACTTGATGACAAGTCAGCTCTTTTAGGCTACTGCAAGAAAGCACTAGTCATCTCCAGATATTTTTAAACTTTACTAATAAAATTCTGGAGAGGTGCTTAGGTCAGTGCTTTCAAACAACAAGAAATATGTCTGTGCTTTGGTTTTGATTTAACTCTTTTATTACACTATTGCTATCTGTCATTTCCTGCATGTGTCAGCACTGCATCTGAATTGCAAAGGCGTCATGGATACACCATGCAAAAAAGAAAGAATTTTGTACCCTGCCATGATAAGCAACATCTCTTTGAAGAGAAAAAATTACATGTTGATAGATTAACTGGCAACTGCAAGTTATTATACTTGCCATGGTCTTACACCAGTGCAGTGGAAGTTGACAGCAGCCTCAGTATTCTCAAATACCACCCATTCCTTCAGCTAGTTCCAAATTCCTTTGCACCTCTAGGAATCTGATTTTGAAATTAGGTTAACTTAATGTTTGAAATTTTGGAATGACTTCTGTGTATCAATGGAAAGACACCTCAGATTTTACCTCTTTCTTTTATCTGAAGCAGCATTTTGTGTCCCCAAGCAAATAGGGCACTTTAGCAAGAAATACTTTTAAGTTCATGTATAAACCCATCAAAATCAGCAGGGCTACCGTTTGGGCTTAGCATCATATATGTCTTGCATGTATGCCTTGCCAAACCAGGGCTTTAGATATTAATCCATACAAGGAGAGGGGACACTGTGACTTTGAGCATTAAAGTGTCTTGGGAGTAAGGTATTTCCCTAATTACTTTAGTCCTCCTCTGAGGAATTACAGTAACAGCAAATTCTGGTGAAACTTTAGTAGTCATTCATAAAATCCAAAGGATTTAAAAACAGAGCAGCTGAAACTCACTACTGTTTACCACCAAAAAAAGACAGACCAGAATAAAAGCTTTCCAAGCCCCAGTTTTCTTTTTGACCAAAAATCAAGTAATTGATTTTTAATTGATTAATTCATCAAAGAATGAATTCTACACTAACTAGGTAAAACATACTTGGACTGGACCAATTGACATTCAGGGAGCAAAAAGAATTAAGGACTTTTAAAAATGTAGTCTTTTATGTCAGTTCATTGCAAAAAATGATGAAACATAGACAAGTCTTCATCTTCCTAGTGTATTTTTAGAATAGCTTATAATAGTTGATTCTGAAATACCTGAATTACTTTAGTGCCTACTGTAAAATGTCCTTGTAAGAAAAAAACATTTCGACAGTCACTTTCGCAATTTCATTGAATGGATTTTATAGTATGATTAAGAACCAAGAGAAATGCAGATTCTGTTTAAAGAAACAGCAAATATGTTACCAAATATTTACGTAATGTGAAAATTATCTGGTCAATATCTAATGAGATGAAGAGAAAACTTTTGGCTTTTAGTACAGTAAGAAGATTCCATAAATCCTCTGATAAAAACCAAGTAACAACTTTGGCTTGTAAAGTGAACTACAGATAAGTTTACATCTATTCTTCTCATAGACATTACTTCTGAAGGTTAGCCCCTATAGAAACTACACTTATGTACACTGTTTAAGTAGAGGTGTAAGTAGCACAGACCTTAGGTTCCTACACATGCTTTGGAATTAATTCTAGCAAGTAAATAATACTTTTTCCACTTTTGATTTGTGACACAGAGTTTATTATGTTTTCTTCTCTTTTTAAGAAATGGAGATCAAGAGAGGTCAATTAATACAGAAACTCCAGTGGCTGGAATTCCCCTGCACTGGTGTTTATGCATTTCTGTGTCTGCAAAAAATACCATTGTTTCTATTTCTAAGTACATTTTAAGATACAGTACTTAAAATTAATTTGACATTGTTGAAGGAGTATCTGCTGGTTTGTTTTCATTTCCATAAGTGATTGTGTTGTTTATTTTAATTGATAATTAAGGCCTAGATCTTACTGCGTAAATAAATCTGCTGGGTCTCTGCAAAATATCATTGAAATCAATTGCAAATGTGAATAACCTTAACTATGCAATTCACACTGTGAAATCAAGCAAGACATGAACAATTTTGTCAATCTGATATTATTAAAAAAAATAGAAAGCATATAAATATGAATAATTTTTTATAATTTTTTTTCAGATTATGTCTTTATCTTGTAAATAGATGATTAATTCTAAATTCTTGGAAAAGCATGTATGTAGACAGGAGACACACAGAGATCACAGTGTATGGACATTTGCTTTCGGGCTGCACTTGAGGATCCTTGTGGGTCCCTTCCAACTCAGAATATTCTATGATTCTGTCATTCCGTAAGCAATTAAAGGTAATAATGATAATATTTAAACAATGCACCTTCTTGAGAATACATCCTTTCATTGAATTGATGGATTCCTATGAAATGTGAATTTTTATTAATACTAGAGAAGAGACATTGAATGTATTCACCTGAATAGAATCTGTCTGCACTTCAAGACAGTTTCTGTAAGAAAAATTTCTGTCTGGCTTAAAATAGCCTTGCAAGATGGCTTGCCTGGATGAACCTTTTTTGAAAATCTTAAATGCTGATTTGAAATGTAATTTTTCTCTTTTAAAAGTTGTTATGCAACGTCTTCTTGCTTTTAGTGCACAGTTCAGAGTGTCTCAGCTACCATCAAGGCTACCACGATTACTTATTGTAAAAATACTGCATATGTAAAAATGTAATAAGTCATGTAGAGCCATTAATAACTATCCAGGCAAAAGGAGTTTTTAATTTCAGCATATGGGTAGTGTTTATCAGGTTACTAAATGCAGTCAAATAGTCTTCAGTTCAACTGGAATAGTAGCAAGTCTTCTGCTAATTAAAGTTGGTTCCACTTCCCATACAGAATCAACAGCAAGAGAGATCTGGGTGTGTGTGCTTCTTCATGCTTGCAAATTCAATTCAAAGATCTTTAAGGATCTTTAAGGATCTTTACAATTCAAAGATCCTTAATAGGAGTTTTTCCTGTTCCTGTAATCTGGAAAGTGAAATCTGGGGCCCTTCCTAGAGACAGGAAGTTACACAACTTCAGGTAAACTGCTGGAGCACTTTGCTGTGGTTGTTAGGTCTAAGAACCCGCACAGGACATACTCACAGGTGACGGCAGCACCTTTTATCACACAAAGCAGAAGCCATTTTATAAAAAATCTGCAGGAAATATGCTTTCTAGGGAAATATGCTTCTCTGCCTCCAGTTTTGTGCCTTATAAATATAAGACTAGGAAATACAATTTACAACTCCAGTAAAAAACAAGAAAACATGGATTTGATGGTTACTGGATATTACAGCCTTTCTCTGTGCATTTAAGAATTTCTATTGCTCTTGTGCTAGAGAGGACTTCATTCTCAGCCTCTACAATGTCATCTGTAAATCATAAATATTAACCCTTTTTAAAGTCAAAGGCAGTCAAGCTTACAGAGATACAATTTCTAGAGATCTAAATAATCTGGAGAGATAAAAAACTTGTTTGATTTTCCCATCTTTACTGATTAGTCTACAACATCATATTCCTTCTACCCACATGCCTTGTCTTCTCTTAGGAAAAGTGGGCCTTGGGGGCTTGCTGGGGTTGAGCGCAAATACTCATCCCTAAAGGCCAAGTCATACCACTGTCAACTTCAGGTCCTTCTGCCTGTTTAAATCAGGAGTGACATCAGGTGATAGATGTACAGAAATTGAGTATGGCTTAGGTGTCAGGGTATGGAAACAACTACACTGCCTATCAAGTAATTTAATAATTGAGATGCATAGCAACTCGAGTTGACCACATAGCCTCTCACAAAGCAGTCAGCATGAGGCTTTGAAAGAGGACATTGGCCAGCTTTACCCAGTGTCAGGGTTATGCCTGTAGGATGTGATGAGTTGGATGGAGCAAGCTGGCAGACAGGATAAGTGTCTGCACCCTTATGTGCACCAGTATCTTCCCCGCACAGGACTGGCTTTCTTGGTCCAGAACCTACCTCTGGACACTGCTGCTGGCAAGGGTCTCAGATGTGTGGCATGATCACCTTCAAGCTTTACTGCATGAATCATTCTGCTTGCAGAAGAGACACAAGGTGTGCTTGCATCCTATCCCAATGTCTTTTGTTATGACTTGTTCCAAAAACAAGTCCTAGTAAACTGAGATTGGTGAGCTATCCCCAGCAACAACCCCGTGAGCACTGCTGAGGGTACAGCCCAGTCACTGGGGTGTACCAGCGGCATGTGGAATCAGCCACCAAACACCTGGACTTCAGGAGTGTTATGACCCACCCCTGAAGGCAAGGGTAATACAGGTTCTTGATCACAAGTTTTTTATCTCTAACTCATATCTAGGAGGTTAAATTTGTTCTTTTGCCTCCTGCACAGGTGCTTGAAATAACAGAATGATTTCCCTTTCCATGCAAATGGCTTCATGTTCAGTTGCTAAGCGTGAGTGCTCCTTTCTTAGTTGTTTTTGCAATGCTTTCACTGAATCTTTTAGAGATCATATAATTTCAGACTCAGATTTCTGAGTAGCCAATGGTTCCTTTTGTTCTGCTTTAAGGGCAGCCCCTGAAATGGCACACAACTGCCTTTCCTTTGCCAGGTTTCAGTTTATGATCTTTTGCAAGAATTGTAGTTTGACCTGCCACAGCTTGTTATGAGCCAATGCCAATAGTTATGAGCTGACATCATGCCAGGAGGAAGTTATCATTATAGCTGTTTAATTTTATCAGGAGGGGACAATACTCATTTGACTTACCCTTGGTAGTAATATCTTTCAGAAATCCACTGAAGATCAATATTTTTCTCCCCACTACCCTCACTAAGGGTAGACTTTCTTATGGAGAGAAATTTACCACAGGTGTGAGTTACACCAGAAAACCTTTCAAGTCTGATATGCTCAGGTCATATCAAAAGAAGAAAAACTAGCAGTGGAGAGGCAATTGAGATCAGGTATATCTGGGATTGCCATGATGTTCTGCTGGGGATTTTGGATTTGACTAAAAATAAATTCTCCTTTGTCCACCACCAGGATATTATCCCCACAGAGAAACTTCCTCACTGCTTCTCAGAGTAATTCTGCCTGTGATGCCTAAATTAATGTTACAACCCACCCCTGAAGGCGAGGGCAGATCAGGCTCTTGTTAATAGATCCTTGGGACGGATTACAGTGCAACTACACTGTAAATATACGTACACAAATATATCTGTGTTTGTGTGTGTATATATATCTATCTATATAGATTTATATGATTTATCTTACAACAATTAAGTTGCAAAGGAAAGGAACTATGTAGCTCTTTTGATTATTATTATTATAGGGAAGCAGCATTATAAAACATAAAAATAACACTTAAGAAAATGAAAAAGAGAAAGAAAGGCTCAGAGTAGAATGATATCACCACCTGTGGAGGCAGTGATGAGACTTGATTGTTGCAATATTGATGTTCATGGGTGAATATCATGGTCACAGTGGTGATTGCAGTTTTTATCAGTTGTGGGTGAGAAAAGCCTGTGAAACACAAAATTCAGTGGGCTAATATATGATTAGGCTAAGTGGGAATGCCCATGAACCTGCCCTGGGTGGGGAGTTTTACACTGTCTGATGTAACACTGTGGATCATATGCAGTCCTCTGGCCCATGGAAGGCTGCAGAAATGTGTCTGGAGCTGCTCTGGGGATCTTTGACAATTTATGATTCCTTCTAAGACATGACATCTGCCTCTCATGTCTGTGTACTGAACCAATTATCCCCCATCAGAAGGGATGAATACCTTCAGATCTACATGCGAATGTTCTGGTACTTCTCAGGTGGAGGTTTTCACACCTGAGCCAGTTATGCCCCATCAGAAGGGATGAAAAATGTCAATGTCCCTCTCCATGAGGAGGAAGAGTGTGGCTAGGTTTACAGATGAGTCAGTTTTGTAAGGAAGAATTTTGGGGTGATAAAAAGCATTATTCCACCTTTCCACCACTTATTTGCCTCTTCCCTCCTCCAGCCCAAAACACATCTTGAAGCCTCTGGTGGTGCGTGTGCACCCCTCTGCACATGTGTGACCTTGTGTTCATCACCAAAGTGCTCTGCTGCTTTTGTAAATGGCTGATATTTTGAGCCAATAGCCCTTAATATTCCAGTCTCTCACAAGGAGTTATCACCAAGAAACAAGGACATTGAGACCAAGCAGAGGGACAGAGCACTGAGAAGACTGTTTCTCCTTCTAGTCAACCTGGACAGGCCATATGAAAAGTGAAAACACAGGAGTTAACATACGGCCTGCTGGAAAGTAACATGACAAAAGAAGAAGGAAGGGAACTTTTTTGAACTCTAGAGGTCATGAAAGGCAGTAGAACCTAAGAGACTATAGGGACATAGAAGTAAAAGCCATATCCTTAGGGCCTGTTGGCCTGGAGAAATATTGAAAGTCATAAAAAAAGTTTTAAATAAAATAAAACTGAAAAAAAAAATGAAACTGGAGAGGAGTAGACCTTGAAGGACAGAAACAGCAGAAGAAATCCGTTCAGGTTTGCACATATGGGATGTGAGGTGCGGTCATAATGACTTCTTTAGATGCTTTTCTTAATGGAGAATTGATGTTTGTTGTTTGGGCTTCTTTTTTAAAACTAGGAATATGAAGGATGGGCCACCGAAGTTAAGCTAGCAATAGAATCTATTTTTGGTTGTTCGTATATATTAATCTATCTACTTATCTAGCTATATCTAGATATAATATAGATATAAATATATTCCTATACCAGTACATATACATATATGTACACACTTACATATACACATCAACAATACATGGGGACAAGGTGATCTATTTGGATATGACCTCTCTTCTGATATCTTAGTTACAGAATATTTTTACACAGTATCTTATTAAATGTTTAGAACCATCATTTACACCCCTCAAGCACTCAGGCATTCTCTCCCTAAATAATCAGATTTTGGAGGTATTATAGAAAGAACGAGTATAGAAAGCAACAGAAAGGGAAGAGGATGGTTCTGCAGTCCTGTAGGATGGGGAAGGACTTTTTATGAAGGTGTAGTTATGGCAGAAAGGCATTGACTGGAAAAGTGGAGGACAAAACACTCGGGGGTGACACTACATAGGTAAAAAGAGGCAGAGGCATGCCAGTTTTGAAAAGAGGATTGGATATGGATGTCATGGAAAACCATTGGGAAGTGAAGGAAACTGAGAAGCACAGACTGAACTGGGAATGGGAATCTGTGTTCTGCCATGTAAGTCTGTCTTCCAAACATCTCAATTACTTCCCGGAAAAAGATGCATTTTCCATTTCCATAGCTAACATTTTCCCCTTCTTTCTCATCAAATGGCAAATCCCACTGTTCAGAGAGTAGGGTATACAACTAAACAGTCTTTAGGAAAATGCAGTACTAGCATTACCTAGCACATATTCGTTATATTGTATGGAATTGTCTCTCCTTGGTTCTCAGAGTTGTGAAGTATATTGATAAGTTCCAGTCAACAATATAGGCTGTGAAAGTCTTCTTTCCTCCACTCCTTCCCCTTCCCCCAAATAACTGAGCTTTTAGTCTAATTACTTATTTGCAGTCTCAGCAAGCCAGAGAGGAGAATTTTATCCACTTTGGCTTGTTTCTGAATACTAACTAGCCAGGCCAGTCAAGGCTCTCTAAAGAGTGAAAGTGCATGAGAGACACACTGCATTTGACACAGTCAGGAGGCAAAAGAAAGAGCAAAACAAAAGTCTATTCAGGGTTGAATCCTCTGATATACTTACCCATCCCCCACCTCCTTTAAAAATAAAAAGAAAGGGGAAAACTCATGAATCCATGGCTGAATGCCTGAGGTTGTCAGAATAAAGGACAATGAGTGACAGCTGACTGTCAGCACAATTCTCAGAGTCTGAGTTATCACTTTTTGGCATTGTTCAAATTGGAAAAAAGCATGTGTGCTTAACAAGAAAGTATTGCAGAAGTGCTTTGTGAGGGGCTGTGCTCACACCAGCTGCAAACAACCGAGGAAGCTGTCGTTCCACATGGATTTTTTTCCATGCTCTGTGAAATCTTCCCTACTGAACTCATTAAAAACTTTTCTAAGCATGCGGGCACTAAATGATGCCCTAGGAACAACAGGAGTCATAAAACTTTTCTTTTAAGGAAATCCTGATAGGCAGACCTAAAATGGAGCAACTTACATGTTCACAGCAGTTATGTACCTGTTGATTATTTAAATAAAAACCCACAGTGGTAAAGGCCAATCTTTAAATATTTCCTGCATGTTCTACTTGCTTAGGATCTCCTTGCAAGCTTATTTTTTTCTCTGCAGATTTGACTACACTTTCATCTTCACTGACTGCCTTAATCCTCCAGTCTTTGCTGTTCCAGTGCATGATCAGCTTGTTTTTAAGTCACATCTACCCACATTTGTTAGTGCTGAAACATTACTTTAGGCATTTACATCTCCATAAATCCATACAAATGATGCACAGGTTTTCCTGAGAAAGGTCGAAAAAGCTAAAGCAGAGAAGATTTTAAGGTTATTTAAATAATGCATTTTTTAAGTTGGCAGATATTTAGCTGCATGGTTTATGTACTAAAAAGAACTACCTGAGCAGCGCAACAGCTCATGACAGAGAGACCTGGAATGACAGGGTCTTTAGTAATTAAAATAGATCTGGCCTGTGTTCAAAGCATTAAGTCACTTAAGCCTGTTCACCATCTGTACTAGAGAGACATTGATTTTATTTTCAGCTCCAGGGTCTGTCAAGTCCATAACAACTGGAAATAGGACCAAGTGTCCAGGTCTTGCCACCTAGGCATAAGGGGCTGCTCTGTGGTGTGGTCCTCCCTGAGAGGGAGGATGTGGCCAAGAAGCAGCCAGAGAGAGGGACAGAGATGTTGGTCTGCATTGTTCTTCCTGCTAGCAGAACACCACTGTGGGAGAGCTCATACTGGTGGTACCACTTCAGCAGTACATTATGTTTTTATTATTTTATGTATATATTATTATTGCATACTGAAAATTATGAATCTTTGGAGAGAAACAAAGAAAGGAGGGTTGGAGTGTAAGTGAAATAAAACAAGGAAAATAGGAGGTAGTTAATTCACAGACTTTGTGTTTGTGTCTTTTGTTGTTTTTTTTTTTCCCAGCTAAGAGGAAGAGATTTCTGTAGGTGGTAGATGTAATACTTAGAGGTTCCAGACGGCATAAAACTAGTAAAATAAGCACCTACAAACAGAGGAAATTTGTGGATAAGTTTTAGAAAAACTTATTTATCTGTCTCTGTAATATAAAAATTGGAATAAAGGCTGGGTTTTTAGGAAAGGGAACAGGACTCATGCAAAACTCTTGCCACTTTTCTCAGAACATGAACTTAGACCTGAACTTGAACTGAACTTTGCAACTTTGCTTCAGTGTCTACGCTGATATCACCATTTGCTGATCTTGGTATGTATAAGTATTAAGAATAGAAATGCTCCTTTACTAGAAAAAAATCCCATATTTTAAAATAAACCCACCTACAACTACCAAAATTTAATTTATTTTTAAAGGTAGTGCCTAATCTTGCTCGATTTGCAATGATTTGCAAACATTTTCTGATGCATTTATAGTGTGGAAGGCATGGAAAAGTGACTTTCCCATGGGCAGCCTCATCATATTACCCAAATTTCTCACAAAAATTCTGTCAGTTCATGTGGATCATTAGTCATACTATAAGAGGTACTCTCCAGACATCACATAGCATGTTTATGGAAAATAGAGAAAAAAGTGGACCAATATTTCCAATGGAAAACCAAGTAACTTAGTTTTGGGCTTTAGGAACTTTCAAATCTAATTAAAACACAGGCTATTTTTTTTCCTGGCCCTTTAATAATGACATGACACTTTACAAGAGTTGTTGCTTTAGTCTTCCATTTTCAGGAACTTTCTCCCTTTATAATTTATTTTAGAATAATGGAATGCCTACTAAAAGTAGAAAACATTGTGTATTGCGGGAGAAAGAAATACATCAGAAATTAATACATAAACACATAGAAATGTGAACTAGATGAATAATCACATCGAAAGAAATAAAATTAATCATCCCTCTACAAGTTCTGTGCAGGCAAAAGAAGACCTGTCTCTCTTGTTTAAGTCTTTACATTCACAGGATGCCCAATAATTTTGTATTTTGCTGCATTACTTTCCCTTCCAACTACAGCATGAAGCTTGGCTAAAAAATCAGATGTCTAGAATCCCCTGGCTTGCTCCCTGGGCATTAGATAGCCTTTCCCAATAACTAAGGTAACTAATTTAATTTTAAATAGCATTTTGCTGAAGACTGTCTATTCACTTTGACTGAATGAATTTAACTACCTGTAGAGAGATGGAAGTTATAGACTGAATTTCTTGCCTATTTTCAGTACTAAAATGGGACAATGTAAGTTTCTGTTTCCGTGTTTTAAAATTACTCATTCTCTTAAAATTTTCAGGTCAAGGTTACCCAAGAGTGATGTTGCTTCTGGTGTTTCCTAAAGAACTTGGAGTCCTCATCTTAACAGAAACTTTGCTCACCTTCTTAAGACATGAAGCAATGTTCCTATAAAGCCTTGGAGGCACAGGGGTTTGGTATATTGCTCTACTATGAGAACTACTCTGTGTTCAAAGAAAAAATACACAGACCTCATAATCTATATGTAACATACAGTACTTTACAGAGCTGTTTTCAATGTGTATCATCTCACAGAATGCACACATCCACTCACAGTTGTTGTCTATAACCTCAAGAAACTTTCTTGTTCCCTGCTTGCTTTCAAATGAAGGTACTCATGACCACATTCGTGGTGTTACACACAATTTTCAGTCCCCTTAACCACAGTATAGTGGTTGTGTGGGTTCGTATCTTCTTGAAGTGTTACCCATTTTTCATGAAATGAAAAACATGCAGTCATAAGAGATTTCTGCCAAAGTATCTTAACCAATGGGACTTGTTCAGTTATGTGGCTTGGTGCTGTTTTGTTTGGGTTTTTTTGCTCTCCCCAGCAGTGATGGGAGATGTATGGGAAACAATACAGTGAAATCTCACACTTTGGAGTCAACGGGTACACTGCTGTCTTGCCTTGTCCTTCGTAACTTTTGTCTTCTCTTTCTGGTTCACTGGAAGGATATTATCAGTTCCAAGAATTGACTGCTTCACCACTGGAATGAGAATACATCCTGCCAGTCTGCAAGCTGATAGAAGGCGTATGGAAGAAATTCAGAACACAGCATTTTAAGATTTAGAAAACTGGTAGGTCTCCTGGAGTACTGTCTGGGGAGAAATTCTGAAAAAGTCTCAGGATATAGGTAGGCTTCTTGCCATTTCTTTGCTCTGACTAGTTAAGATAATTGGCTATCAAGATCTATTTCTTGCTTCAAGTAAGTTTCCAAATTGCTGTAGGCACAATCATCACCTGGGCCAAACCACTTACCCTCTGTTTCCTTGAGACTTACAGTCTAATAAACTTCAGAATGGAATTAGATCTTCCAGAGATACAAGAAGTTTAAATTTACTTCTGCTGAGCAGAGAATTTTTTAAAATTGTACTTAATCACTGGAGAGCAGGAGAAACATCCAGTCAATCCTTGAAATATCTGTTTCTGGCATATTTAGAGTGAGTGGTCATAGTCTTACACCTCTAAGACTTATTTCCTATTTAGAAAATCAACTTCCCAAGAGACAGATGCAGAAGCCTAGATACATAAAGGTAATCAGGAGGAGCTATGCCCCCAAATACCTTTGTGGAAAATATCCTATTGATAGTTGTATTGCTTATCATTCCCTGCTTCGTAAAGCACATGCTGTTGTATTCCCCTAATGTTTTGCAACATGTGTAGATTACTCCTATTTTTTAATTTGAGTAGAGTGACCAAAGAACAGACAAGGCAAAGCAATGAAGACAAGGCAGCCTTTGGACCAGCAGGACATCAACGGGTGCAAGCTATTTCAGAATTGATACCGATTTCCTTTTGGACTGGAGAATGCAATGACTCTCAAGATGTGCAGAATTCCCTTTTTTTATCCACAACTACTGGAGTGGAAAACTGTCAATGTATCTCACAGATGATATCAGAACTTATAGGAGCAACACAACATGGGAACATGGCCCTGATAAAAGTGTAAATTCTCTTAGCACCCACTTCCAAACAGGCTCCAGAAAAAGAGTACAGATCAAGACAGGTGAACCCAGGGAATATGCAGCACTGTAGACCACATATGAAAAAAGCGAAACTTAATACAGTTTTGGTTTAGTTGGTTGGTATGAAATGACACTTCAGAAGCTTTTGTATTTTAATGACCTAAGTAAGGCTAAGCATCCAATAAAATTAATATGATGAATAACTACAATTTTATTCATCTAATGAGAAGAAGTAGATAGGGAGAAACACAGATTCTGAATATACTTCCAAAAATACTTCCTGATTATATAAATATTTTTAGAGATATTACTAAAAGAGAAGGCTGGCTTTGCTATGGGAGCACCACACCTAAATTTTTTCAATCTTTGCTCCTTGCAAAAAAAAAAGGGCACATGTTGAATATCTTTTACTACATCTAACGTCTTGGCTGAAAATAATGATAACATACCTCTGTTAAATAGTGTTAACATACCTCTATGTTGAGATCAGTTTATCTTTGGGGTTTCTTTGTGGGTTTTTTCCAATTTTTTTTTGTTTTTTTTTTTTTTTCTTTCTGTTTATTTATTTATTTTAAATTAGTTTGCTTGTTTAGTCAGTTAAATCTTTACAACAGAGATGTGAGATGCACTCTTCTACCAAGTAGGAAGTTTTCTATGCTCTTCTATTAAAATGGAATAACATCAGACAAGAATTTTTGGATTCATGTTTGTTAACAAAGCACAAAGTCTTTTTCTTTTTGTTGCTTCCAAGTAATTAGAATAGTCTGAAGATAAACCTTGAAATGCTCTGTGCAGTAAGAACCAGGAAAGTATTCCCAGAAATGGAAACATATAGGCAGGTATCCTTAGTGGAAAATGAGATTATCCATTTATTGAATACAAATGGCAATATTTAAAAAAATCCTACAAAAGAAAATGGAAGATTTTCCATACAAAGAGAAAAATCTGAAGGACAAGTGACATTACCCAATTACATAAAAAAAAACAAAAGGAAATTTAGATCTGATTGATAACTTTTACATTGCCTCAGTAGAGGCATAGGAAAGCCTGAGATCTTTGCTTCTTAAGGGTAAAATAAAGAGACATAGTTCCTAAGCATCAGGGTACCTGGATGGCAGACAGGATAAACAAGTGCTGTCAGAGAACCCCTCAGGGGCAAGTGGGCCCCAGGATGTTGTGACTGGCTAAAGATGGTTGTTCTTGTTACAACATAAAATTTAGAAGGTGCCAGTCTTTCTTCTTGAGTAGAATAAAACATTTTGATGTCCTGATTTATAATAGGTATGTTTTGAATGTCTTTCCTTTTTTTTCACCACAGAGTTTTTATTTTTGGTTTGTGATATAACAAAAAATAAACCAGTTATTTTTACTTTAGCTTGGGGATTGCATTCAGGACTACTTTTAATGTGACTCAAAGTTGTTCTTTTTGGGGTAAATTTTACTGGGGAATGTCAAGACCACCTTTCCCAGGGACTTGTGTTTGTACTCAAGTGAATAATAATGAAAGTGGATTATGAGGTTAAATGAGAGGACCACCCTGATGGAAGTCCAAGACAGTTGATCACAAAATGAGGATAATTGGAGTAACAGCACTGACTCACTAAAAGAATTGAAGATTTGTGCCATTTAGTGCCAAAAATATTTTCCTTTTCTGGCATAAAATTAAAGTTCCTCTTTAGGAAACCTTGAAGCCTTGAAGAGCCAAGTTTTTTTTTTTTTTTTTTTTTTTTTTTTTTTTTTTTTTTTTTTTTTTTTTTTGTTTGTTTTTTTTGGGTTTTTTTTCTTTCTTTTTTTTTTTTTTTTTGTTAGTGAACAGAATGCATAATTTTGAAATCAACTTAAAATGTCACTATTCAGTTTTGCATATCAATTTGTCATGTACTGGAGCAGACTAAGAGCATCAACCACATTTTCTGTGTTTACTAAACAGCTATTAGATGGTAGCAGCAGACCACTTCAGACTAGATTGGAAACATCAGGCTAGATGTGAAAAATCTGTATTTCATCAGTACTTTGGGGTGATCCATGCCTGCAGTTTTGCTTCCTATTAGGTGCATTTTAAGAAATATATTTTTAATTGTCATATTCTGGGAAGGACCATTGTAAAAAGCAACCATTTTGTTTTCATGAGAAAAAGTCCAGTTTTATTTTGTCAGGTCTCTGATGTGGTAGTGGTGTGCCAGTACTGTCCTTCCTCACGACGACTAGAAGTGACAGACTTAAATTTTCTTTAGATAACATGTAGCATTTCTCAGGAAGTGGCCAAAGAATTAATGACATATTTATCATTTTGAAAGACTTTTGCAACCAATATTTTACATTCTGTGTCAAAGGTCACCTAAAGACATATAGGTTTTATTGAATTCACAAAGAAAGGTCTATGAGTCTTACTTGATGCTCCTATATAAACCATCATAACAATATACTGCTTTGTACTGTGTTCACTCCTGGAAGAATTATGACATTTCAACCTGTCCTCCATCTACAATTACACGTAAACTATATGAATGCTTATTTTTGTGGTATTTTATATATATATATATATATATATATATATAAGAAAGAAACTTTTTCTTTGGGAAAGAAAAAGGTATTAACCTGAATGGGGAAAATAGGCTGTAGAATTTGAATTTGTAAATTCAAAATTGTGGAAATGAAAAAGTTAAATAGATGTTTACCTCTACATTCCTTTCCTTTCAATTTAAAATCAATGCATTCACAGAAAAACCTGTGTCAGCTGAGGTGCTTAGTAAGTCATATGAACTGCTGCTCTGATTCCCTGCTGGTTTATGATCCTAGATTTTCAATGCAGAGCTGCTATTCAGACTTCAGTACTTGTCTTGTGTTGTCTTTGGGTGTTTAATACTTATAACATGGCACTTTATTTTGGGTAGCCCAGTTTTAAACATTCTGTCCATTTGTCTGAGCCCTCTGTAAATGTCTAAAGGAGACCAGCTGAGTGCTCAAATTGAGTCACCTAGATAAAGTTTCTTAATTTTCTTCTGCTTCTCATCATCTTCAGACTTTGTAAACAACATTGCTTTAACTCAGCCTTGAAAGGGTATGTGTTTAGCAAAGCCTGCATTACCAAAATATTTCAAAGATTTATTTTATCCCCTGTTTAAAGTGGAATACATACTGTCCCTTAAAATATTGTCTTTATTTAATTTGCTGTCAAAATATACAAGTATTCATTATTAATCAGCGCTAACTTTTTTATTCCTGAAAAAATGTAAGTCCCATTTCAATTGTGTTCTCTAGATTGTTTCAATTTACAAATCCTTTATTATATACTGGGAGTCTAAGTGATATAAATTCCCAAACACTCCTGTTTCCGGAACCTTCCACTCAAGGAATCAGTTTTCTTCACTCTTAGTATTTTCCCAAAGAAAGATCATAAGAAGAATGTCTGTTTTCATCCTTCAGAAGGATGTGATATAAATAAGAAGAAATTATTCTGAGTAGCTTCAGTAACTCTGCTATTGAAAAATGGATATTCTCCAAAATATGCATATTTTACAAGCTAAAGTATATGTTTGTTTGAAAGATTTACTTTATCGTTGCTCACTCTTAGAATAACTCATTATCTGTATGACCACACACAATGATACAGACTAAGCATTGAAAGGATGACTATGCTTTGGATAATCTAATGCTTGACTATGAATGATGCACAGGAATAGTAAAAAATACTTGTTTAGATCCAGTGACAGAGCTAATGCAAAGCATAAAGGACCAGTATAAAATCTAAGAAAGTTTACACTTGGTGAAGTCTATATTGGGAAACCAGGGTCTTGTTTCATGTACACAATGCTGTGGAGAAAAAAGTAACTTGTAATCCTGTAGAATAAATTAATGTATTTTTTTTCTCTCTTATTTCTGACTAGTTTTGAAGCAACACAAGACCATCTTCCTTCTAAGGTTTTTATTCTTTGAATTTCTGGCTGTACTCAGAACATAGCAACACAGCATAAAAAGCCCAAAGAACAATAAACTGCAACATAAAATAGACATTTTGAACCTTTTAAAAAGTTACAATTAGTGTCTGGAAATATTAGGGAAAATTACGTATAGTTTTTCACTACCTATTCACACAATTCTTCACATGGGCTTAATTCAAATTAGCCAGCAAAGGAGCTCAGTTTACCCATGCTATACAGCTCCCATTTGTACTGGACTCTGTTTACTTCTGCTCTGGATGGGAAAGGGGAGCACAGCACTCCAAATGCCCAGTGTCTCTACCCTGTAAAAAAATTGAACATTATCTAATACTGAGCGGTGTAAGTATGGTTGAAACCATAATTGTACTGAGGTGCAGGAATTGTTATACATCCAGTTTTACACCTTGCTCAGAACTATTGCCATCTTTACACAATGCTCTGGACAAATGATTGAGTGGGGCAATTGTCAGAAATATGGAATTTATTGCAACATATTGTAAAAATGGAGATGAATGATGCAGGTGTGGAAGATCAGTGTATGGTAAATTGACCTCAAGTATTCATACGTATGTGAAGAGAACAAGTAATATGTAATTTTCCAATTTTGCCCGAACTTCTATATTTCCATTAGGGCATAGAGCCCTTTTCTCATTTTCCAAAGGAGCACAGGTAGCAGTACCTCTGTCATCCTTTCCTCTAGCCATTGGACTCTGAGAGTTCATTTTATATGTAGCCAGGTTTCCCACCAACCTCCCTGAGGCTCAGTATGGTACTGGTGGTTAAATGACACATTCTGAGTTTAGACAGCAAACATTGACTTCACTGCCCGCTTAGCTCTAGCCATGAAGTTATGAACACAAAATACAGGACAATGCTGTATAAAAATAAAAAGTAAAAAAAAAAAAAAAAACAAACCAAAAACGAGCAGCTCTTGTTGCAGCTGCTATTTTTTTTTTTCTTTTTTTTTCTTTTCTTCTCTGTACCTACTAGATAAGCTGTAGTGACCCCTCCTACCACCTGTCACTGCAACTGAAAGAGAAAAAGGCTCTTTGGCCACAGTGGATACTGCATCAGCTCTCTGTCACAAGGTGGATGGAGAGGTGCAGAGGGCATCTCATCATCAGGGACTAATTTGTTCACTGCTCTGCTCTTCCCCACATATATTGAATTAGGCAACAAGGCATCAAAGCAAAGGGTCTGCAGAGAGATGTGTAATATGCATCACCCATTACATTGAGAAATTTCAGAATTCTATGTAATGTGTACCCTGAACATATAGGCATGATGATCCACTTCAGGTGATTATAGATCCAGGATAAAATATATGCATCTGTAACCCAGGAACCAATAGTTGATTCAAACGTGGGAAGGTGGATGAATTAGCATTAGTATTTTTGCAGGCCATCTGTGATTTTTTGATGGAAGTCAATATCTTAAAACACTTTGAGCATTATTTTGGATGTATTTTTAGTCTCTGTTGTGTTAGACAACTAATAATGCAACTAGAGTTCTTCCTCGGGATTGCATACTAAATAGACGTGAATAACTAAGATATTTTTGCTAATGTAAAAATAAGTTTAAATTAATTTAAAAATTTGAAATAACAAAGCAGAATCTCTGAGGTGAAAGGAAGATAAAATAGCAATACAACTTCAGACATTTTTAACAAAAAAGAAAAAGTAGAAATAATGGGCAGTTTCCACATATAGGGTCCAGGTTACACCCTACATTAATGTGAATTGAGACCTTCAATTTCCTGCATACAGCCCTGACATGTCAGGCTACGATAGATGGGAGATGAAAGAGAGTTCATCTCATGCCTTCCTAGGTTTTTGTTTGGTAGGTAAGGCTTTTTTGTGAATCTAGTAGGTCTGACCAAAACTTTCAGTTTTGGAAATGCCAGTACAAATACTGTTCTCATTTTCATACAATTTTTGGGTTTTTTTCCTAAACAGCTGGTTTACAAATTTTAGTCAAATTAAATTGTGAATAAAAGATGTTTCAAAATTCTGTTTGCTTCATAAAGTGAGCCCTTGCATGAGAATACTTTGATTTTCTCCAGGCATGACCAATACCTTCCTTACTCGCAGATGGCTAGTGCCAAATATAAAAGTTCTAACTTTCTCTAAATTTTTTAAAGTTAGTTTCTTCCAATTTTCTGAAAACTTTATCTGCAAAGGTACATATTTTTTTCTTGAGTGAACATTTCTTGACAGGTTCAGGAAATTCTTATCTTCTTTTCCTCTTGCTTTCAAGCAGAGCATATATCAGCAGATTTCTACTAGATATATGAATACATTTAATATATTTTATTAACACAACTGACTGTACAGAGAAGTGCCAAACCAGAACAATAAAAATATATGGTCACTATTGATCACTCACCTTTCTCAGAATGATCTCTCTTATCTTCATACATCAGGACTGGTATCATTTCAGTCAGAAACAAATGCCTGTGACATCCAGTTGTCTTTGAATCTCTCCCTTGGTGGTTGAGCTCCACACATCTGGGTTACCCAACTGCTGTGGTATGTTCCTTTCAGAATTCAGCCTTAATCAGGATCTCTCATGCAATCTATACTGGTCTTCATGCTAATTTAACTTCCTACATGTTAGAACAGACCATACTTGTTCTTTCAGGAGGACACCCTTGAAGACTAACGATTCCTCCTTGGTGCCAGAATGCTGCAAGGAAGATTCCTGAATAAGCCAATGGATCTTCTCTCTTGAAGTCAGGGATTGAAATTTTCTTCTTTATCCTACTCCTTTATCTGGGTTAAACACCACAATCTTATGGTCATTATGGCCAAGGCTGCACCTGTTCTTCACAATATGAATTCTTACTTTTTTCTTTATTATGGATCTAGCAATGAATCTGCCTTAATTGGCTTAATCCTGTCTTGTATCAAGTAATTGTCATCATCATACTCCAGCAATCTCCTGTATTTCTCATACCTGCAATATCCTAGTTGCAGAAAATATCAAGGCCATTAAAATATGAAGTCTGGAAAATTGTCACTGCAGCAGTATGAAGAAGGTAATACCTTCATTTTCTTGGTCTGTATCTATCCTTTGCTATTTTCTAGTCATGTGAACAATCCCTCCATTTCTGTGTAATACCAATAAAAAAGCTCTGCAGTTGAACATGGACTTTTAGCACTTTTCCTTTTCACTGTGGTGAGTGAACCCATGTACATCATGTAGGATCTATCCCCAAGTCTCACTGCTTTTGCAACTGAAATGCAAGAGCTTCCAGCACCACACTGTGCCCTGGACACATCCTTACTGCTCCATGTCAGTTCACTTTTTTTCAGGTTTCTCTTAAACTTCTCTGACATACATAGCTTAACTTCACATCATTTTAGAAGAATAGCTGAATCATAGCAAAACCTCAAACTGTGCATGTCTAAACCACTTTGTAAACTGATCTAGTATCCTGCAGCAAATCTTTAAAAATTTTTTGTAAAGCTTTCTGTGGATTTCAGCTCAGAATAAGTCAGCATAATTTAGCAGAGGATTGCCATACAACTTGACTCCTTTTTAAAACCCAAAATAAATATAAATGGCTAAGGAGTGCAGCTCACATCAATGTGACACTTTTCAAGATAGTAAACTAAGTATGATTTAAATATCAAATTTGTGATAGTGGTCCATAACATCTTCTTCTTGCGCAGCCTCCCTTGTAGCAACTATGGTAGAGCACAGTTGGAACCAATCCCATTGTAAAATGATAGAGCTCTATATTTGGCCTTTTCTATGTATATGTGTGTGTGGAGAAATGGAAATTAAAATCCTGGGTAAGTTGACACTACGGCTAGTGAAAATACAATATATGTATATATAATTCTGCCCTTCAAAACCAGTATAAAACAGAATCATATACAAAATACAGCTTTGTCTAAGACAACACAGAGTGAAAAACAGAGAAGAATTGCATTGCTTCTGTGAAATAAGCCAGCATGGAACAATTGCATTTGTATTTTGACCCTGGTCTTTGCTCTTTTAAAAAAGTTAAATAGAAGATTTTTTTTTAATATATTACTCTGCTTGCTGTGTATGGCATGATGGACCAAGCTACTTACAATAATAATTCACACTTAATCTATCATAGAATTATAGAAAAATACATCTGTTAAGGGCTTTGAAAAGGTTACAACATATATCAGAGGTGGTAAAAAAAAATCACTTTTGAAACAACACTCAAATTAGGTCAGAAAGTACTCCAAACAATTCCTGCTTTTCTACTGGTGTAAAAAGATCTGCAGACAATCAAGAGAGCCAGTCACAGATCTCCTCAACAGCAGAATTTATCCTCAAAGATTTAGTATTTATAATCCTATTATTTTCTAATCCTATTATTGTAATGTTTGGATGAACTGAATGTATTTCCTCTTTAATCTCTGTGTGATCACACATATTTCCCTTCAATGATGACTTCTGGCTGACCCTACAAATACTTTGTTCTTCTATACTTAAAAATAAATCAGCAGACTAGTTAGGAAAATTGTATTTTCTGCAGATGCACCTTGCTGTTAGATAATGTCTCTCGATAAAGCTAATGCTTATAGAATACTGTAGAAGTGTTTGATCCCCACCTGATTTTCATTCAGATCATGTGTTTTTGCTTTTCACTAGCTCAGTAAGTGGCCACTGTTCAGCAATGTTTTAAAAACTTTAAAATCATATTTGTGCCTGTGCCTGGAATACAGGACTACTTATGGAGATGTTATATACAGCACACAGAAAAAAATGCTGTGCAACTTAGTGTTGTATGGATTTAATGCTATTTAAGGTTTTAACAGTGACACCACAAATCACAAGAAGGTATGAATTAATTTATGTCCTAACATAAGCCTAAAATAACATTATAGCCTGGATTTTGAAAGATAATTATTTTTGCATTTCCTTTGCAAATGCATTTTCACTTACTATGCCTCTAACTTGCTTTCTTGTGTTGCCTTTTTGTCCTTTTCCCCATCATCTCCTGTTTTTACTTTCTCATTATGTTTCAGAATGTCCTACTTCAGTAAGAAATACAGTGCTTCCCTATTACAGATACCTTTTTGTCATCTTTAAATAGTATGCATCAGAGAGAAACTAGGATGTTAAGGGCATTTAAAAAAAAGAATCAGTCCTCATGACCTGAGTACCCTTGAGATTCACAAGAGGGATGTAAATATAATGAAATATTTATGTTACAATTCAAACACAAATGATGACATTTGCTTGTACTTGACAACAGTGTGTTTAAGCCTACAACCAACATGGTATTATAGAAGTATTTTCTCTTGTGATACTTTCTCTTGCAAACTCAGTTTATGATCTTCTGCAAACATTTTAGTCTTTAATTCCTCTGTAAAGTACATACTGACAGAAAATCAACTTCCTTTTTTGTTGTTCATTTGCCCATAAGAACAAATAGGACAGATGCATGTGAATTATACTGTTAAGAGAGAGAGATGTTGCATGTATTTAAGCTGGTCAAACATTTTCTTCTTTTAGTTTAACAGCAGCACATATTTGCTAACACAATTCTACAAAATCAAGCCTTTCATATCAACCGTTTACAAAATATTTTCTTGTACAAGGCTATTTAAGAAAATTATAAATGCTTCCAGTGAGTTAGGCCTTCACAAAAATCTGGCATAACCAGGAAAAGAAACAATGTATAAAAATTAAAACACGTGATAGTCCATCTCAAACAAGAAATCACTAATTTATTGGGGTGGTGGTACTCCTACCCTGGACTATCTTGCCCAGAGAGGTGTCTGTCATTTGGGATATTCAAAGCCTCAGTGGAGAAGATCCTGGGCATTTGGTTGTAGGTACTCACACTCAAGCAGGGTAGACTGGACCAGATGATCCCTCCTCATCTCAACCATTCTGTGATTCTGTGATTTATAAATAAGGCATTCTAGCAGAGACTCAGGAAATATAGTTTATTGTAATTTGGTTTGTAGACACTTGGTTCATATTTAATGGAGCAGAATTTTACCATTTTTACTCATAGTCTACTTCTATAAATTACAACAAAAAATTGCTACTTCAGTTATAGACATCTTCAGGGTTTTCCCCCTCCTAATTTACTATGCCTGCATCAAGGACTTTGTTCCACAAATTCTTAATAATAAAATTAAACAGTTAAAAATTAATTACAAGTCTTTTTAATCTTTGTTTCAAGTCACATATTCCAGTTTAATTCAATTTCTACGCCGGCAGTTTCTAACCAGTAGTGATGAATTGTATTACTACTATCTCTCTCATAGGAAAGTCCACCTTGATTCAGTCTGGACAGCTAATATCTTGGTATAAAGAACATGCTAGTATTTTAGAGAAGCAGAGATATGAGCTCTGGAGCTTCTCAGGAGGTATTGAGCTCTTGATGATATTTCACATCAGCAGGAAGCTTTGTCAGCAGTACACCTACAAGAGAGGAAGGCTAAGTTTCCCTAAACTGCTAGCTGACAAAACACAAATTTTGAACCCACTTCCCACTCATATGACAGTGTAAGACAGATGCTAATTTTTGCTGCTTCCAACAGAAAACAAATTGCCACATATTCTCACACTGGATTAGAAAATAATCTCAGTTGAAAAAAATAATCTTATCTGAAAGAAGTCAGTGAGATGGAAGGAATGTTCATGGGATGCTGCAGAAATTCTCTTGCAGAAGGAAAATATGAAAAGGAAGACTCAAGTCTTTGGTGTTTAGATATAGCAAGGGAAGGATATTTAAATAAATAATTCAGAAAGAATATCTAGAAAAAGAATAATATTTTCACCATGTCTGGAAAAAGAATATCCCACTGCAAAAGAGGAATGAGAACTTCAAGATGAGGGACGCTCAGTTGAAAGTGATGGACTTGTTCAATGCCACTGGCATAGTGAATGTGTATGTCTTTCTCAATTTTCTTCCCTTCTTCATGTTGACTGATATCTCTCTCATCTAGATTTTCCTACAAAGGGATATGTTTGGAATGACATTATTAAGTAAAAATAAAACCTTATAAAACAGTTTTCAATTAGAAAGACAACACCGAACAACAAAAATTAGAGGAATATCTTCCTTTGTCAGTTATAAGAAATTATGTTAATTAATATTCTCAAAAATACATGCCTGGACTTTGCCATATCTATAGAGAAGATGACCACTGCCTTTTCCTTTATCAGGAACTCACAAGTTCCAGGAGGATCACAGGAAGCTTGCTCAAAATGAATTGCTAAATGGTTCCATACATCATTCATTTACTTGTTTACTATTAAAGAGCTAATTAATATTGATTAGAAAACACAGAATTATCAGGGACTCTGCAGAAAAATCCAATGCCAGCAGTAGAAAAGCCCAAATACTCTATCTTACAAAACACTTGACTGAACTGACAAGTATAAACATGCCACATGTTTGCACTCAAAACACCACAAGATTAAAAGCTGGGCTTCAAAGAGCTCATTTGAAAACACAACATAGTGGTTTTGATTTTTTCCTTAATCAAGAACAAATTTGGTATTCAAATTGTCTCCTGACATTCCTTATACTGTGCCCCATGTGGACAAAAGTCTTCTGTACTGTCCTCACAAAGACTGGCTGAATCCCACTGCATCAGTTGGCGCACGAGGTATATATTTTTATGTTTAGTGATCACTTGAGACAGATCAAACATTAATACAGATTCACAGGCTGATACTCTTTATCTGAAAACAGGCCCAGGAAATACAGTTTTCCAGAAAATGCTAATATTTCCGTGCTTTTCACAGTGTACATAGACTGAAAGATCTTTGGAGCTGGGTTGTTAGGTTGGTTTGGGGTTTTCTGGTGGCTCTTCAATTTTGTTAGTTTGTTTGTTTTGCTTGTTTGTTTTGTTTTGTTAGAGTCAAGTTAAATGGTGACTTTGCATTTGACTCTAGCTCTCACATGTATACATCAATAGGAAGTAACAAAACTCACTGACATCCTTTCACTATGCTAATCTCCACCCCAAATATCCTTGTGTACAGATGGTATGGAGATTCAGTCTTGTATTGATCTCTCTCTCCTTTCTTTCAGTAACATTGCATAGAATTAATTCCTCAGGGAAATGGTGTAGGAAAGCAGGTTACTGGAGAAACATGAAAATAAAAATGCTATGTGAAAAGTGCTTTCCAGCTTCCAAACTAATGTCTTTGTCAAGTTGCTATTTTTAGTGCTTCTGAAACATAGTGAAGCCGAAATGCAGAAGAAAATACTTTATCTAAAGGCCACAGGAGAAGCAGTTTTCAGAACTAGGAATGCAGCCCTGGAAATGCTGGTCACTGAGAATTGCACTTCAACTGGTGTGTCTGTCAGAAAATGAGGGCACACACTAAATAGCAAATATCCACTCTTTATATAGCTGCAGTACTGGAAGTCTTCTCATCTGACAGCAGGTCAGTTTTCCTTTTCTTGCGTGGTTACCACAAGCGTGTCAATGAGCTTGCTGATTCAACCAAGGAGGTATCAGGGCAGGAGCAATTTGGAGTAATCAGTAAGAAATAGGGAGTCTTAACACAACAGTTCATTGTGAGCTTTCTCTACATATCCCCCTCCTCCCAAACTTTTTCTCACAGTTTAGAAATCACAAGCGCTACATCACCTTTGCAACATTCTAGATGTTGCACTCAAAACCTCAGAAACACAGTGCAAATATTGATCTTTCGCAGCCCATACAAAAAATATACAGGATTTACTACTGATAGAAGTAGCTGTGGTGTTTTAACTGCTTAAGTATTATATGACTTGCAATCTTCCAAACTATATTAAATATCCCAAGTTAAATCAGTGCCAGTGCTTATTAAATATCAGGTTTTGATGCATGTGGAGTCAACAACTGAACAGCAGACACATCAAAATCTGAGTAATAATGACCTCAGAGCTATGTTTATTTATCATGGGCTGGATTTCCTGGCATGCTGAAGCCTAGGGGGAAAAACTGCTGAACAAGTCCAGCTCTGAGGTTAATACTCAAACTAAATCACTGGCTTTAAAAACCATTTAAATCTGTAACTCTAAGTTGGAGAGCATTTCACAACTTTACTGTCTTAACAGTAGGGAATGTTAATAAGTCCTAGGTAGCTGCTGCAAGTAAACTGGGAGATGTTTCTCTGTAGGAATTCCTATCCATATATTCATAGAAGCACTGGGAAGCAGCTGCTACATTTGGGAAATATATATCTAAGAAAAACATAGCAATAAACAGATGAGAAAAGGGACAATTCACCCATCAACTGGATGACTTTATGATTGCAGTCTTGCTGTCCTGCATCGTGGTAGTCCCACAGTTAGCTAGGATAGACACTGCATAAAGGAATAAGAGTGGTTTCTGGTGATATGCACTTTGTAAATCAGTTGGTAAACTGGCATGTGGATGTAGAAAAAGCTTTGCTGGGGAAAGTGCCTGCCAGCTAGAAGCTGGAACACCTCTGTCTCTCTTCTAAGTTTGTTTTTAAATCTAATATTGAAAATATACTGTGAAATGTACCATGAAGGTGTGGGTGTTCATAGGAAGCACAGCAATGCTTCATACAGTGGGCAGGTCTTTCAAGGTGAGTGATGCAGTCTACCAAATCATATGCTGGTAGTAAGGCAGCAAAAAATAGGAAAGGTCTATCTTCTTCTTTCCACAATCAAACAGTTGATGAGGATGTGCTCTTCCCCTTTTCTCTTTCATACCCCCACATCAATTTCATGGTTTGCAGTTCAAGATTCAGGCCATGGTGTTGGCAAAACCCAGCGACAGTCCATGAAAACACCACAGTGATATTTCTCCCTACATGAACTGTCCATTTTTTTACAATCTCTAAGGATGTTGGGTTGTGTGAAGTTAATTTCCCTTTTCTGAATCCTGCACGTTACCTGTGGCTGACAATGAAAATAAGCACTTCCATCAAAGGGCTGTGCTGAGCTGTTGGCTCTGCTGAGAACCACTATGATAAATCCTCTGCAAAACAGTCCAATCAGTGACTGTGACTATGGCTTTTTCTTTCTGTAGTAGTATACATATTTCATGGATATGATGAGAGGGGCATGAAGTATATTAATTTTCTACTCATCAGCACACATTCCCAAGGAACTCAGAGTTTGGTGTCTCTATAATGCAGCTGATGAATGTCTCCATATTTAGTTCTCTTAGACTGAAACATTTGCATGGCTTGACTTTCCATGTCAACTAAGGAAGAAGATTGAGAGAGTGTAGAACTGCACTGCGGAGCATCATCTTGTCCCTGCCCACCACCTACTGAAAGCCTTGAGCAGGGAGGTTATCCTGAGTCCAAGTTGAGATACAGTACGTGTTTCTGGTCTCAAGGGCCAATGAGAACCTGAAAGGAAGGTCGGCTACTTCATCCTCTAATCTGGCTCTTCACCAATAAAATAGAAGAGCAGATTTCTAAATGGCTGATTAGATTTGAAACAGATCATCTTCTTTGCCATTTTGTGAGTTAAGGGAATATTTTGTCCAGTCTACTAGGGGCACAGAAGAGCTGTATCTGCACCAGACTGGATGTCAATATATGTAATCAAGGACAAAGTTATTTATTTGTCAGATGGGCTGCAGGAGGTATGAATAAATAAATAAATCTGCTGCCTTAGAGCTGCAATTTCCTTTCCTGTCCCCTTCAGCTGCCTCAGGGCTCTGTGCAGCAATAGCTCGGCCCAGCAGATTGCAGCTCACAGAACCCTTCTGGATCCTGGAACCTCAATCTCTCTGGAGACCCAAGCTCTGTCCCGAGCCTTGCAGGAGACTGGTGATCTTGCCCTTCCCACCTGCAGCACCCAACCAATATTGCCCTCTCACTTACATAAGCAGAACTGTTTCTGCTCAAAAGAGATGTGCAGAGCATTCCTCTAATGCCTTTGGTAGGTGGGCTCATGCTGGGTGACTAGAACAACTGTTAGCTGAGGTCAGCCAGCCAGGAAAACAATAATGTCTCCAGCCTCCAGGGGCTGTAACTCTAACATCAGGATTAAGGCTGCTGCACTGTACTCAGGACATTACATCTCCTGCAGCTGACCTCAATCAGCAGCCATGTAGACCACCTGGGGAAGAGGGAGTGAAAGGGGTACAAAAGGTTTTATTAAACCCAAAAGAGCAAAAGGAAGACAGCCTTGAACCCTCCAACAAAAGAAGGAAAGTTCTTGTAGGGCAAAAAGCCAGGTGATATTCTTTTAAACAGCTTTTTTCCCCCTCCTTTGTACTTCAGCTGCTAAAACCTGTCTCATATCTGCAGCTGCATGGGGGAGATCCTCCAACCTAACTCCCCTGACTTGAAAAAAAAGATAGTATTACTCTTGTAGCTGCTAATAGAGAGCAGAAGGAGAGAAAGAGAGAGAAGGAGAGAGAGAGTTTTTTGAACTAAGCAGTGCAGGATGTAGGAGGAGTTAACTTGAGCTCTCTTTTGCTCATATGCACTCATATTTCCCTGAGTCTGGCAAGACCACCATTGTGAGAGGGTTCAGCAATGAGTAGGTGGTATGCATTAGTAACAGGATGTGTTTTGTGTTAGTAGTGGTGCTGTTTGGCCATGGGTGAGGGTATTTGTGTCTCTGAGCAATACCTGGAATGGTAAATGTGAAAAAATTTGATGCTTTCTCAGTGGGGAGGTTTTTCTGGTCTGGCTAAGCTGTGCAGTGGAGGAGATTTGAATAAACAGGCATTTAGTATAAACTTCTGAGTTCTTCCAATCTCTCTTCAGCTGTGAGTAACATCACTTCATATTTCTAAGGGGCTTGATGAGATGAGCTTGCCTCAAACCCTTGGAAAGGTTTGACACAAATAGATCATTAAAGATTTTTCAAATCTTAGTGACTCAGCTCTTTTGAGAAAAGATAGTTTTATGATAGGGGAGTCTGCTGTTGATACTGCTGTAGATAGTAACTGACAGTACAAAGTTCATTAAAATTTGTATTACGGCCATGTGTGCTGCTACTTATTTACAGAGAAGTATGACTTAAACTCGTTTTACAAAAATAAGTTAAGGCAAAGAAGTCTGGATTAATCTCAGCTAATTTTAGGTATTTAAGAGAGCCATTTAATTAGAATTGCCATTATTCTCTTCCCAGCTAATCAATGGAGAAGGACACACATATCAAAGTACAAATAAACCTGTATTTAAAACATGAATTGTCTCTCTGATGTCCCTCTCTCTCTACTCATGAGCAAGAGAACTTAAAGCAATTATAATTTTAATTAGATGCTTCTGTTGCATCTCCAAAATTTGGCTGGGTTAAATTGGACAAAGAAATGTCTAATGAACATGATTTATTGCTTGATTGCAAATACTATTATTTCATTTATATCCTTTCAAAGCCTGTTTCTGAATTACACAGAATACACTCATAGGTGCCCCAGGAAATATGAACTTTCTAATGGTGACAGGCATCAATAAAAAAACCAGTAAGAAAATTAGTCAGACAAGTATAAGAATAATTGCACTGTAAGCTAATGATTATAAAATTAATGATCAGGAATAATGTCTACTGGGTTTTTACCTTGCTGATTTTTAGTAGGATAAGAAAATTTTAGTAGGATAAGAAAATAAAGAGTCTGCATTTAAAATTATAGTATTAATGTAATTAACAACACTGAACTGGTCAGAAAAATCTCTCATACAAAGAGAGATCTTGCAGAGATATCTTGCAGCATAACACCTGATAACAAAATAAATTATTTTCTTTCTTGTGGAAGATGCTGGATCAGCCAAAAGAAGGGTGTTCCTGTAATTGTCTGATGCCTGGACCAGGCAAAAAGATGTTTAAAACCTTGAAACTAGTGCAATATCTTTTCCAGAGTCTGATAAAACTGCCTGTTTTCCTTACCTCTTAATGAAACCTGCTATAAGAAGACAAGATTGCAATGTTCAACGAATTTTTTCTTAGAAAGTGTAGTTGAGCTGGTTGAATTTAGCACAGCCAGCTAACTACTTTAGCTGGGCAAGACTTAATAGCAATTCCAGAAAAGGGAATCAAAACCTCCCATGTGATACCTTCCCCTTGCCTTGACTTTATTTTGCTGTGCAGAAGAGCTAGAGGGACCCGAAAAAGCATTTGGAGAATCTTCGCGGATGATGCATTAAAATGGTAGGTGTTGAGGGTCACTAAAGGAGTTCTTCACAAACTCCATATGAGATATAATCACATGGAACTGTGGAAAAGAGAGAACATGAGTTGGGAGAGCTTTGGTAGAGTTCTGAAAGCCATGAGTGGCATTCTGAGCCTGACTACAGGCTAATTATTCACTATATCTTCTAGTGTGGAAAAGTAGGCATCACAGAATTAAAAGATCAAAAGTTACAGCTGGAAAAAGGCTTCTTTTTACCAGAGAACGCAAAGGAATCTGTAACTATAGGTGGGCTGAGTTACACTGACTAATTTCATAGTAGAAGAATCTATTGAGGATTGAGCAGAATTTATATAACATTTGCATTAAAAATCCATTCAAATTTGGGAATTCTCTGAGTTGAAAGTAGGGAAGACTACAAGAGTACTAAAACAACTAATACATACTCTTTCTCTCTTCTTTCTCACACCTGGACATCTCTTCTGTCCACTCTTAAATGGGCAATGATCAGACCCAGTGTGGTGATGAAACTTCTGCTACTATTACAGCAGAATCTTTGTGTTATGAGGATGTTAATAATGAGTGAGAAGTCCTTTAGAAGGTTGTGGCTACTCACACAAGCACTTGTTTAATGAAAAAGTTTAGAGTTTTGAGAGCATGTGACAAAATTTATTGAGTAGTCTTTTTTTTTTTCTGTATTTTCAAACAATTATTAGGAAGTGATTATCTTAAAACAGCACACATGAAACCTACCAAGACCACAATAGAATCAATTAAAAACAGTTCCAACTAAAACAGATCCTCTGAATTTATATTCCCCTATTCTCAGATCAGATATTTGTGAATAATTTTATCATTTGTAAAAGATTTTTCTACAGTAATTAAAAAATTTGAGGAAAGACTAATCATTATTTTACCAGTTCTGCCTTACAGAAAACACTATGAATGCCACACAGAAACTGAAATCAGAGTATTCATTTTCCCAAAAAAATTTTGACACCAACCATGCAAATCCCTTTTAAGAGCACAACAATTTCCTTAATTGTTCAGCAATCCAGTTTTGAGAAATAGTATTGCACAAAATATCAAAAAGATAGGTGAATTCATGTGCATTTACTAATTTTCTAATCCTTCAAATGAATGCACTTATCCTTTTTGTGTACAGAAGTCCAAAAATCTGCTAGGCTACCTGTATACAAAACCTTTTTCAAGGGCTGGTATAAAACTGTGGAATCAAATCCTATAAAATTAGGATCTTTGCAAATGTCACCAGCCTATACCTCCTGGGCATGATGCATTGCATCATCTTGATTTTCCAAGATAAATGTTACGTTCTGTATTGAAGATAACAGGAATCCAAAGTATATGAAAACCAAATCCTACTCAGAATATTTATTCTAGAAAGAGGATGGGAAGAAAAGGGATCACTGACACCACTTAAATTTTTTTTTTTCAGCCCAGACTGAAGTTGCTGAGATGTCCTACAGCTGTGAGTAGAAAAGAATCTGAAGAAAAGAGAAAGCAAATAAATAGACATATAGTTAAAATATGGGAAAGTTTTGTAAAATGAGATCTGGCAGGAAGATTTTGGCATAGTGGTTTCTGATTTTTTTTGTAATCATTATTATTCTCTTCCACTTGTCGCAATACATGTGTGTGTAGTGGAGTCAAACACTTATATACAGCAGTCATTACAAGATGGTGACATTTTTTCATTTTTTCCACAATTCCTGCATACAAATTCACAAATTACATTCATTTACATTATAGCTAAACTATGTATACAAAAATTAACTGCCTTTTCCAGTTAAGTTAGCATGGGATTGGGCTTACCGTTTACTTAAAACCAAGCTTCCTAGCCAAATCTGTGCTTGCCCTTGGGTGTTGTTATTTTTTGAAAAAGAGCAAAAGTAGATTGCTGATCATTCCTACCCATTATATTGAAGTCTTCAGTCCTTTAAACTTGTGTCACAGCTGAAGGTTAGGTTGGCTCACGTGATTCTCAACAAAACAAATGGTGGTGAAGGGAAAAGCTAAGGAGATTCTTGTGATAAACCTTGTTTAATTCTATTTTGGAGAAAACAATCTTCTCTCTTAGTTGGATGGTGATGTAAAACTGCAGAAGCTTACACTTAAATGATATTATACTTGATGACATTATACTTATACATCATTTTTTATTAAGCAAAAATGATGCAGTACTGTATCATTTTTGCTTAATAAAAGTAATTCACACTCAGGGTAGTGAATATAGGGAAAGTTATGGAAAACATTTCTCACCCAAGGACAGAGTACCAGATGTGCTAAGACTTATGGGAGCAATCAAAGGTGGCCAAGACTCTGCTGTGGGGCCTTATTAAGTTAGACTGTGATCTAGCACCTTCAACTTATTAAGCTGTCGGGAGTTTCAGTGATTAAAACCAAAGAAAGGTCACTCACAGACCTTCAGCATTTCCCTGGACTGGTATTTTCTTTTAGGCCTTGAACCCTAATGAAGGCATTTCACTTGATATGTGGATTTTTTAAAATTGGTCTTTTGAGCTGGATTTCTCCATAGCTTGAGAAAATCTTCAATAGATTTTGCTTCCCCTCAGAACTCTGCATACAGTTATCAAAAATCCCAACCAATAGCAAGAGATGAGGCCTTATAAGATGGCTTTGCATATCATCACTGCAGAGATCAAAGGAACAGGTTAATGAGGATCTGGAGTAGTTTAATTATGTCCTAGGTAAGAAGTGGGGGTTAGTGGCTGTAGGTGGGACCATTATAAATAAGCTTTCAAAGCTCTGATAGATGGAGTCTAATGTTTGTAAAAGGTATGATAAAACTAGTATTTCTTATGGATTTAAGGTTACCAAAATCAACCCTCTAGTTCTAAAAAGTCATGCAGTAGGAACAGACATAATGTGTTCCAGGTACAAGTGGTGTCAGTGCTATTTTCTGAGCCTTTTTCAAGGCTGGTAAACATTGTTTCATTTACAAGATCATATATATCACTGCTTACAAAGCCCTAATTTTAATACTGCTATGGAGTGTGCTTTAACTTGACCGTTTTGTGTCTAGATATCTGATGTGGTTAAAAAGTTACAGCTCTCTTCATTATCTGTATTTTTTTTTTCTATTTAATGCTTTCTGTATTGGTTGTAATGACATATTTAGGGTGGACTAGTACTTCTGCAATAACATATATCTTGTTGTTATAATGATGCATTCTGGAAACCTGGCACACGGTGCCTTTATATTACAATATTACTGTATTAAATTCAATCTGGCTGGTCCCATATTATGTAAGATGAGGAAGGAAGCTCTATACTCCTCACAATCTAACAAACCAAAAATACTACCCCATTACAAAGCGGAGTGTGATTATGCTTCTGTGTTAAGATTCATCCACCTTTAGTATACTCTTTCATTTCCTTTTAAAAAATTGTTGGGTATTAAGTATTCCCAGATCATTGGAATGACAATTGTAGTAATTTTTAATATATTTTTTATACTGATATAGTGGTATTCATTATTGTTGGGTAGATAAATATAAAACTTGAAAGAAATTTACATGATCAGTTTTACCACTAAGGATGAAAACACTAGAAGTATTTAATCTTATTACTTAAAATAAAATGTGTGTTTCCATCATGTCTAGATGATTCTGTTCTCATGTTGTAATTCTGCTTTTACTCATTGCATTACAGGACCCCTCCCCTACTGCCTGGGGGCTGATTCCACAGATCACATGTGACCACTCAAGTTCATACAAGAATTCTGCCTAAGTGGAGCTGGGAGGGAAGAAGGAAATTGGTAGTAACAGTTATGTTTGTTGAGGAGCTGCACAGCAGGTAGATGATCCTACTGAAACATTTTTGTGGCGGCACCTGTCACATTGAGGTGATGATGGAAAGAGCAGGAGTGTTACTGTTTTACATATCTCTCTTTTATCTCATGAGACAGTACTCCAAGGAATGAAGATTTGCAGTTGCTGCAACTCTGTTTGGAGCTGAAATATAATCTCTAACAGCCAGTTGCACTTTCTTATTTTTATTCCATTGTTTACTGACTTCAGGCAATATTTCTAGTGTTTTAATGCTGTTTTAGTTTTAATTTATAATGCATGTATCTATGAAAATGGGTGTATCCTGCAGTGAACACTGTGAATTAGAAGAATAAAGCCTTTACTTCCACAAAGCAGGTGAGGAAAATGTGCCATTTTGTCCAGCGTCTGGCCAAAAATTTCCTGACATTTTGTGGAACTATGGGGTACTCTGTCTTATTTGCCCAATTACCCAAAGGTTTACCTTAGATTAAAGAACATGGCTACTGAAATGTGGATAGTTTCCTGTATCTTTTTTCACACCTCTCTCTATCAGTCAGATAGAGTGGAATGATCCTTTCAGGACTGCTTGGCTTGACAAAAACAATGCATTATAAAAGAATGGACAAATTAATGCCTTCAATAATCGCTATTACTGAAAGTTCAATAGATTTTTCAAAACTGACTATGCTGTTCATTAAATATTTTTTCTTTTTTTTTTTTAAAGAATACTCTAGGTCTCCTATTATAGGAGACATTTTCAGACAGATAAATAGTAATCAAAAATCTTCCTGCTTTTAGAGCTGTGAGCTTCTTGTGCAAATTAATCTTCCTTTAAAAAAACCCAAATCAAATAAACAATAACCCTCCCATTGCTATAGCTGAAGATCTGAAGCTTGTGAAGCAAACAGATAGACATAGGAAAGTCAGCATGAAGTTTTACATTCCATTTCAGCCAGCTTTCTGACTTTTTAATACGACAGGAACCTATTATTTATAATTTTTACTTACCAGAAAATCCTACCAAGACCTTTTGCGATAAGCAAATGAAGTTGAAATTAAATAAGAGCAACTGAAGAAAGATATCACTGAGATATATGATGGAGGAAAAAGGAGCCAACACCTCCCAGAACAATGAAACTCTTCTCCTGCGATTGTGCAGGACTTGGAGAGAGTGCACTAAAGGGTAAACAGAGAAAGGACAAAAGATCTCTGCATATGTGCATCTAGGGAAGACGCTTTGCTCTGGCTGATCTGAAGCAGTTTCTTCGAGGCTGTCACTTCACTGGTGTTTAAGCATGGGATTGTAAGTATGGTGGCATACAGAAAACACTCATTTTTCTCAGCAGGCTGCAAAATATAATGTTAATTGGGGTTTGTTTTGTGGATCAGGTTGTCTGCAGTGTAGAATACCTCGTGGAAGAGGATGACCTTCAAAAAAGGTGATACCCTACATCTACTTTTCCATCTCATTATAAAGGAATGACAATATATCCAAAAAACATATAATGAAACTATTAATGGTTTTTTGTTTTTTTTTTTTTTTTCTCTTTTAGTTTGTTTGTTTGTTTGTTTGTTTGTTTTTGGGAATGCAGCAAAAAAGCATGTTTCTGTTCTTGAGTTCTTTTCTAACTGGATACCTTCCTTGAGACCCAAACATTTCAAGTGTTAAAGTGTTAGAGGAAATATTAAAATGGATATTCTTTTTGCTTTTAGCTTCAAGACAAGATCAAGCAGCCTTATATCAAAGAAGAGCTTGAGTGAGTACATACAGGATATTTCCTTTATAGGGACAGTAAATTCCTTGGCCAATCAATTCTGTTAACCACCAACCATGGTGGCATTCAAGGCAGCTATTTTCCTTTTCTTTTAAAACTCATGTTTCATGCGGTGTTTAGTAGCCATATGAAAGATTTGTGACACAAGCTACATATTGCTGTTGCTGTTGGGCTGGGATGAGGGCTTTGTGTATTTATGACATTTAATGTTATAACAGATACCCTAATAACTTGGGTTTGTCTTCTAATACTCTACAGAACCAAAGAATGGGGAAATAATTTTAGGTGCCACAGATAGAAAAACATTCTTCTAATAAACTGAAAATTGCTGCCTTCCTTTAAAATGTTATTATTTTAAAGAGAAACCACCATAAATTACCTGTTGCTGACAGACATATTTCCTATTTCCTGTCTATGTACGAAATTTGCTTTAGCATGAGGAAATATTTTCTGATCAGTTCATAAACTTGTCTAAGTTATGATTAAACATATCTGATTTGTTTCAACATTTGATTAAAAACCTTTGTCAGGTAGGTCAAATGTCTCATCATAGGAGTTTTTAGAAATCTCCACTGACCTGTGGGAACAAAGCTTTTCTCTGATATGTCAATAGGCCTTCACAATTAACAATATGTTCATTTCATTTCAGACAAAAAATTTAGGTCTTCTTCAAACAGTTTTTGAGAAAGTTTTTTTCACCATTACCATTTGTAGCCAAAGGAGTATGGTTTTATATATGGAAAAATGATTTTCAAGTAGGTAGCTTCAATGCAAATTGAAGCTTCCTTACTTAGATGTTGCTTTTGAGATAGATAAAATTGTCTGTTCCTTTTAAAGGATGATGGATGTTCACCACTTTTAAGGCCAGGCAGAGCGCTCACATGTGTTCATTTTATGAAGTTCATTTTGCCATACCAGGTCTGCACGTGAGAGCTTTGGGGGTTTAGGAAGACTGTGGGGCTCTGTTTTGAAGGGGATGAGAATTTTGCAAATATCCCTCCTTTCTCCAGAGCCATTATATTTTCTGCACCCAATGTTGGCAGATTGCTCTAAGATGTGAAATTTGGAATTTGCATGATGTGTGCCCACAGTACTGATTAAGGTTTCGTGTCTAAAATGCTGCTTTATGGAAAGATTTCCATAAATTCTGTGTTGAGGCTTTATGGCATAACTGCTACTAAGCCTTAAAAGGAATTCTTTTAACACAAGGATCAAAGACTATTCTGGTCGAGAGCCTATGGTAGCTCATGTGGAAGTCTGCAGAGATGCTGTGTGTCATGATCAAAGTTGGGTGGCTGACACCCAGCTGAACATTCAAGTTGCTCATGGAAATGTTATGCTTAGGTTACCCTAAAGGAAGAAATAAAACTGTTCATTTACAATTTTGCACTTCCAAAAAGCATTTGTTGACATTAGGTGCAGGTAGAGGCTGGTTTTGTTAGTGCTGAATTTTATGGTTAATTTACAGTGAGAAAAGTTCAGCATTTCCAGTTTACATCAAGGGAACTCCAACTAGCCCAGTTAGATATTGCATTTATCACCATGGCAAATAGCTTGTCTTTAAAAAAAAAAAAAAATTAAAGAAGATGCAATTTCTCTTGGACAGAGAGCTAATCTGCCTTTTATTTTTGTTTAACTCTGTTTAGTATGCAGAATGGACACAATGCCATGGTGACTTTTAACCCCACTGGAAGGTTGACACAAAAGTTGACTGTGGGTCTCGAGGGAGCACAGAGCTCTAATGGCAATTTGAGTGTGAGATGTGGTCTCTGGAAGAACTCCTTAGAGTCAGGCTTGTCTGCCTTCAAATAAAGAGCCATTTTGCTGAATCTCGAGGTTCTCTTAGTTGGAGGTATAGGAAGTGCTTAACAGAATCAGAGGAACTGAGTGATGTTTGTGCATGTTTGTCTGCACTCTGCATCTTAAGAGAAGACTTTTGAGAAGTCAGATCAATACTACAACCATGTCCTGGGCAGCTGCTGCGTTGTTTTGGTCTGTTGCAATAATGAATTGAAGCCTCACAACAGCAGGCATAATAAGTGCTGCTCAGCCCATGGTATTCTGTCACTTTTAACTGCTTGTATATGTCTATTCAGTGTCAACTAGGATTATAAAAAAACCTTCTACAGATCTTTTACAGGCCTCAGCCCAAAAATACAGGAGGCTTTTCAATGCCATAGGGTCTGTGATGTCCTTCAGGTCAGACTAGTACCCCTTCTTTCCTAAAACTTTAGCATAAAACGTTCAGAAACTGAAAACCAGAGCATTTTTCAGCAGGAGGGTATTTTATTATAATTTCAGCCTCTTGCGTCTGGCCATTGTCTTGTTTTCACACTTTTTTTCACGCACTCTGGATCTCCTCCATTATGATTCCCTGTTTAGAGACGGGAGAAGCACTAGAAATTCATTTTGGTGGTGAGTGTGGAGGCTACCTACTTTACTCTAACATTTTAAATTTGAATTCTAATGGCTAGACTTTTAATTTTGGAGCAGCTTCCATGGCAAAGCTGGAAACTGTGAAAATGGGTGTGAATGGGGGTGAGCTGTCAATTCTGCGGCACAGCTCTCTCCACGGCACTGATGCTTTGGATGTCACAGAAACAGCTCCCAGGCTAGGCAGCCAGGGGCAGAAAAGGAAAAGCATTGCCTGTGGAAAATGCAGATGGCATAGAAGACAGCAGGGAAGCTTGAGAAAATGTGCCAGGTTCAAAAAATTCACGGACATTGGAGGGGATTCAAGGCTGCGGCTTTCCTCACCTTTATGGCAGAGCAATAGGAGGAAATAATAATGGGCTTTTCCCACTTATTTTAGCCTAAACTTGACTGGACAAAAATTCTAAATGAAAATTTTGGTCCTCCCAACACACAGCTGAAGTCTGAGACTTGGGCAGCCTTTTAGTATCAGTCCCTACAAAGGGGTTTCTTCCTGTAGTCATATGGTTTTGCACAGCAGAAAGCCGAAAAATTTTCCAACAAAAGAGAAAGTTTTGATGTTTTAGAGAGGGGAAACTGGTAGAAAGTTGCGCAGCCACTTGTAAAATGATGCAATAATTAGCAAAGCAAAAGAAGGAGCAATACAGAATTAATTTTTTATCATTTCCAAATCCATACAATAATTTTTAACTCTTATTTTCCATTGCTCAAAAAACCAAAATTTGCACTGCCCTCATTGGCCTGCTAGAGAGTTGACACTTTGACATTGGGAACTTTAGAGCTTTAATTCCTTTTAGAACCACAAGGTTAAGTATAAAAGAAGAAGGTGGAAAAAAGAAACATATCTTCCTGGCTAAAATATTCTGTTGTGTCAAGGGTGGCAAAGTCAAACTTAGCTTTTATAATTAAAATAGTGTCATGTCCAATTTCCCTTCCTACCTATGTCTGAATTCTGAAGTGGTTTGAAGTAGCAGAGAGCTGTGCTGCAATGCAATCTGCAGAATATCAGCACTATTTTCAAACATGTGGTAATGTTTTTCCACACACATAAAAGTGACCCAACCCTAACAGCAAATCAGACTGTTTAAAAAATAACATCAGCTTTGACAACTCCTATAGCTATTTGGTTTTTTATGCTAAACTCAAGAGTACTGATTCTTCCTGAGACGTGAAAAGAGCAATCACCTACCCTCATCCCAACTGATATGATTAAGTGGTTTTTACTACAGCCAGCCACCAACAGAAAAAATTTAGGTTTTGAGCCACATTCCCAAACCCCCTATATTCCTATGAATTAACACCTAGAGAATGCTTTTGATGGATACAAATCCTTTTTTATAATACATCATTTAGAAGGCTTTACTTCTTTTACTCCGGCTTACTAAAGGCACATATAAGATCCCTCTTTCACCCTGACCACCATCACTGGCAAATTCCAATTGATTTTGCTCAGAAACATGATTTGGCCTTTCATTGTCAAAGATTTCTTTTGAGACCTGACATTTACATGGAATCTCTCTTCCCTGTAAAGTGATTTATTACAAATTACAGTGATTATCTCTAAACAGCATAAACATCTTTCAAATTTGGACTTTTAAATATTTTTTTGTTAATTTATTATTCTTGAAAATTAATAACACTCATGGGAGGTAAGTAGGACAAAACTTGAGTGTTGGAGAACTATTACCTCGTGTCAGTTATCAAATTAACATTTTTTTTTCCCTGTTACAAACCAAAAAGAAACTACTTTCCATTTGTCTAATTAATGACAGGAGGAGCAAAAAAAAAACATGCAAAAATTTAAACTGTGCTTTGAAATGACAAATATTTGTCTTTTGATGTTCCTCACTACAAGAATGAAATAGAATTTATTGAAGTTCAGCAACTGTATAAAATTATTCTATAGCTAGAACACAGAAATGATTTAATAAGTTCTATGAAAAGTCTATTTGCATGACATCAGCACCTAGCCTATAAGCAACGGTAATGGATTGTTGGCTTGATTTTATACCACTTGACATCAGATTACAATACAATGAATAAATGTTAACCTATAATCCCTTTAGTAAAAGCTGGCATTGTTTGTCTTCTCTTGCAGAGACCACATTGATTTTCTTTTATTGGATGCTCAAGTGCTGTGCCTCAGATTGATTACTTTGAATTAAATGTGCAGTGAACATTTTTATTATTCTAAACCTGGAGTCTTAACATTAAACGGATGCCCCACCCCCTGCTACACTGCTAAAAGTGTGCTCTACCATTTAATTTGGATTTCTTTCATTTTCTAATTTCTTTTCAGGGCTGCTGAGATGCTGACCCCTGCTCTGCCCCTATGCCCCTTGACCCTGACACATCTGACCAGTGATGACTCTGAGGGTGGCAAATTAATAGCAGCATTGCTTGTTAATTGCATAAGAGAAAAGCCAAAAATTTATCACCTCAGTCATGGCCATTGCTTCCCTTTGACCCCCTTCTCCCACAAGGCTTTAGCTGATGGTCACATCTGTGGTTTTTCTGTATCCTACATATTTGCCATATAATTATTCAGCATCAAACCTTATTAATCAAATCGATGCTGTGTTTTAAATGGAAATTACTGGATTAATACAAGCATTCATTTCATCCTGAAAATCTTGATGGCTTTAGCACATGGAATACAAGCAGAATATGAAAGAAGGGATGTAGAGACCTGATTGAATTAGGAGAGGCATGCTGCACATTAAATTACATATGCCAGCAGGGGTCCTTGCTTTTATAGTAAAATACTTCTGTAGAGTGTATACATATAAACCCCCAGTGATTTCTTTAGACTAGTCAGTGCTCTTGCATCAAATAAGGTTATAGTGGCCATTTATATTTCTAAATACATATTTTTTTAATGTGATCCATTATTTTATAAGTGTTTTATTTAACTTTAACTATTTCTTCAAACAAAGCATTAACAAAACAGCAATTGAGTTGCACTTCTTACTGGTTGAAGATATTGGTTAAGGAGATATCTTGTCCTTTTTTCTACCTATTATATTCCATTTTACAGGATTAAAGAGTATCAGTAAAAAAAAAAAAAAAGCAAGTAAGTAATGAGGAGCTTTTTTGTCAAGATGTAAACATTCTAAACACCCTAAGCAAATTGCAACTAATCTGCTTGGGTAATTTCTGGCCTCTTTTCACATCTTGTGCAAGTTTTCAGTTTCCTTCCAGTGAACCCATTATGTAAAGGACAGGGATAAGGAAGCTAAAAAGTGATAAACTGTGAAGTTAAGAAAGAACACAGAACACTGATATTACAAACAGATTTGGTGAGCAGCTTGCAGTACTTCTTTGGACATTACTTGCACGCTTGTGAAAACTCTTTGTATACAAGCATTGCCATTAAAATCTGTACTTGGTAAGTGAGGTTTTCTCTGGCTTGCAGGGTGGGTGGCCCTGATTTTTGATTGTTTGTTAGCAGAAAGTGAAGAGGAAAAAGAAGAGGTAATGCCATATGCAAGCTTTTTAAATCAAGAGCAGAAGACTTGTATAGGAGAATGGGAGAGTGGGAAAATGGGAAAATAAGCTTCAGTAGATTTTCTCCCCTGCAAATGATGAAGTACACCAAATAATTTTGGAGACCATTGACTGCCATTATTATTTTGAGATCTGACCATCAAATTTTGAATACTTATCTCTTAGTAATATATTTTTAAATGTAGACCTCCATGCCACATTCTATGTCTTGCCATGTGTTCATGCAATTAAATAAAACCCATCCACAAAAGCAAAGGAGAATGATGCATTTTTTGTGTTCATGAAATGCTGCTCGTGTTGTTTTCACTTGTCTATATCAGGAATTTTCCTCTACCAACAGGCATTCTTCAGGAAATCAAAGTTTTCTCAAAACAAAAATTGGAACACAAGCACAGTTCAGAGGAGGAAAGTAGAGCAGGCCTCTTTCTCTTCTAACTCAGCTTGAGTTCTGCTGTATATCAGCATCACAGCACAGTGCAAAAGCACGGATGACACGCTCTCCGAATGGGAGTCATCAGCAAAGATTTCTGTATGTCCCTATTTTCAATGTGGCATGATAATTCAGAAGAGATTTGTATTTAAAATCCCCATAAAATGCATTCTATAACTAATAAAATTATGTGCTATCATGCAAATCCAGTCTTAATACAAGATTGAAATTACTCAAAAGATGTTTACACCAATGTAGTAATAGAACTGCATTTGGCAATCACAAAAACAAGTTACTATGGTTTATTTGATGACATAAATTATTTCATTTTAATATCTCTCCTGTCAAATTAGATGAATTTACTTACCAAACTTTATACATAGTGCATGATTAATTGTAAAAGAAGATTAGTTGTAAAATAAGTCAGCTTAACATCCAGACATAGGATTTTAATAACAACTTGATATACAAAGACTGTCAGGTGCTGTCTGCTAGTGAGAAATAAATAATACCCTAGATCTTTCACTATAATTACCATCATTCACTGTATGCACAGGATCTGCAGTAAGGCTCAGGCTGACATAGAGTCAGAAGTGCTTAACATCCCTCACCTGGTTCCCAGAGAAATCTGTATACAGGAGAAAAACATTGGGGGGCAATGGGAAGATGCTCGCTGGACTGAGACTCCCCAGTGAATTTGCACACTGGTTCATATATTGTGAGTAATTAAATGAAAGCTTTTTTTCCTTTAATTTTTCTCTCTTTTTTTTTTTTTTAATTTCATTTTTCAGGTCAGTTAAAACCACACAGACATATGATTGTGTGAAGAGAGATCCCTTATCTTTCCTGGAGTGAGAAATCCATGTGCCTGTGGTGCTTCCTGGACACCAAGAAAGTCACATGTTCGGAGATGCAGTGATTTTCTCCAAAACTACATGTTATGTGTACTTTCTGCAGTTTAATTTTTCTCTTACCATGAGAGGGAGAAAGCATATCCATCTTTTCACATATACGGGCCTCAGAAATGTAACACTGATATCCCAGTCATGCTTCCAACACCACTTGCCATTCATCCAGGTGACTTTAAATAAAACAGTTGGAGTAAGTGATCAAGTTTATACTTATGTATGAATTAGTGGAAACAAACATACTTTCGTAGATTTGTTAAATGATAAATCTTTGAATAGAAACCCAAATGCTATACCACGGTTTCTCTTCTCTATGTAGCATGCACTAGGTATTACTTCCAAGCATAAATCCTTCTAAATGGTTGAACAAAAGAAATCTTCCAATTTTCTGGAGGTCTCTTGACACAAAGAAATGAAATTTTTTTGATGAATAAACTTTGTGAGGGTTAGGGATGATAACAGAACAAATATTTTCTAGAACAGTCTACAAATTACATGTATTGTAAGAGAATTCAGCTGAATAAATAACATTCAAAGGACGAGTTCTCCATTCTCCTCACAGTACAGAAAAAATAATAAAAAGCATGTCCTAAGTATATAGCCATACTGATAACAAGCTATAAAACATACAATGATCAACTCAAATCTCTGAAACACATAACTGATAACAGCTGGACATTTTTCAAAGAAAATATTTTCAAAGTGATCATGTTTTGTCGTTTGCTATTTATAGCAAAAAAACATAAACGAAAATAACAAACACACAACAAAACAGCAACACCTCTAAATGACAGGTTTGTACAAACTGCTTACCCCTCAGCATCTGACTGACTGTATCACATAGGGATGGGCAGAACATGGGCTTAGACCTCTGCCTTCATGTAAAAGGAATGACCAAGGAATTCACAAACCTGAGATATTTTCCTTGCACAATATATGTATCTACTTCACAGGATTCTAGCCCACTGACATGGTGGGGGAAATAATCACAGACTAATTTTCTACAATCTGACCATTTTAGTGTAGATTGTCCTTTTGGAAAATGCCCAAATTTTACGTTCATGTACTACTTGATTTTAGCAACAGAAAAATGCAGCAGACTGAAGATTTAGATCAACCCAATATCCTTTCTCACTCCAGCTCCTCAAATAGTCCAGGACATCTCAACAAACACTTGAAATGCTACCAAACCCCAGCCGCCACTTCACATGATTTATGATGTCATTAATGTCAAGCTATCAGTGGACAAGAGTAAAAGAGACAACAGCAAAGCTGACTAAAAACAAATAGTTTTGATTAAACTCAAGGACGTTTGGTACAGCTTTCAGCAAAAAGGCATTAATCATTTCCAAAGCTGACCTTGTTTTTTTCCATCCTAAATGCAAAAATAATATGTGTAGGGATTCCAGCAAAATCTTTGAAGTCTACTGTCTATGTAGCTAGATTCCCTTGTTAAGGCAAAAGTAATTAACAGCAATACCATCACCTTTTTTTCTCTGGGGTCATTTTTGTTGATAATTGCCTGAGCACCATAAAATTGCACCCTGTTTTTGACTCTATTAAGGTATGAAGAGTGTTCTTAAGGTCTGAGGCATTTTTCATTCCAGTAAGAGATTCCTATAATACACTAAAGGGGATAATTATCCACAGATAGACATCACCCTTATAAACACCCCATAGCAGACAGACAATGACAATACAGCCTAATGATAAACAGAATATGTTAAAAAAAAAAAAAAAAAAGGAGGAAGAGGAAAAGGTAAAAGAAGTATGTCAAGTGGAATGAATTATTTTCATACACAACTGCCAACTGTATAAATGTAGACCTTCTCTTGAGGTCTTTAGCTTACATTTACAGAACTGAAAGGTGAATTGTAGACTGGATTGTTATCAAACACAGAAAAATATTTAGTTGTCTTTTTTAATACTGATTTTCCTGTTTGTAAGACCATAAATTTAAGTATTGGTGTAATGTGTGCACAAGTTCAACCTGTGTTCATATGTGTGTATTTATAGAGAGAGAACACAGAGGGTAATGGATTGTTTTGACTGTTATTTAGGCAACCTCAGACTGGATCAAGTCACCTCAGGAAACACATTCCATGCATATGAGAGATCTGCTACAAGAATTTAAAATTCTGATGGAAAGTAATACTCAAGCTTTGAAAACATTACTAAACCCTCTTTTTTTTCGTAATAGGTATTATTTTGGAGCTAATGAGGATTTTTACAAAAAATTATCTTCCCTAGAAGAGGAAGATTCCCTAGAAGCTGCTTCCCTCTACATCTTGAAATCTTTACAAAAAATCTCAGTCTTCTGCTCTTTGTGATTCTAATAATCAGCTTATAGTATTATTTCATAGTCTATAGCAAGAAGGTTAAATATGTTCTTTCGGGAAACATGCGTTTATAACTTAGCATGCAATTACAGAATCACAGAATATTCTGAATTGGAAGAGACCCACAAGGAGCAGCAGCTCCAACACCTATAAAAAGCCCACAGAGGGATTGAATCCACAACCTAGGTGTTTATTAGACCATACTCTAACAAACTGAACTAATCTCAGTCTGTTAGATTACTGATGTAAAATGACAGAAGAGCTAATATGGCTTCAGAATAAAATAGTTAAATGGCTGTATGTCAATTTTATTTCTTTATACAAGTTTTAACTGACCTAAAGCCTTCAAATATTTTTTATAATTTTATTATAATACATAGTCCAAATACTATCTCACACTCCTATGGTACATACCTTGAAAAGGAGTGATACCCACCACCTCCAGCTGCAAACATTTTCTCAAAACAGATTTGAAACAAAAATTTTTGCTTCTAAAACTAGTATTTACTCTGATTAGTGAAAACTTTCTGCTTAGCACTTTTACAGGAAAAAGACAGGCTGTATCAATCGTGCATGAGAACGTTTGTAATATCACCCTCAGAGAATAATAAACAGATACTAGAGGTTGAAATTCTGACATAGTTTACAGAACAATAATCCAAACATCTGTTATAATGACAAGGGATTTGAACAGAATACAGAGTACATGGAAAGCGATGATACTTTTAGTACAGTTATAACATTAAATCAAAGCACTGCAGCTCAAGGCAGCTTGCTGCTAATATAAACAATTTTCTACATATTCCTGGGCCACAAGCCAGAACTCGGGATTCAGTTACAAGCGCAAGGTCAAGAGGGAATCAACGGTATGAAATTTACCGTGTATGAATCAAAAGAATAAATTGGTAATTAAGGATGAAAACAAATTAGAAGGTATACTCTCACTTAACTCATCAAATAAATTTTCTGAGTAACTTCAGGCTCTGAATATATTGTAGGATCTGTAGAGGTTTTAATAAATTTATTGCTTAAATCCAGAGCATCAGATTTTTTGATGCAGGCTCAGCAAATGACCTTTTTATATGTACTTCTTTCTATAGCCAGCATCTGACTACAATTATGAAGGTAAATATTTAATCATGTCATTTGCTCAAGAGAAATGTAAATAAGATTTCTTTGAAAATCACATTCTTGCCTTCATACTATACCCATGAAAACCAAACTTTTATCTCCCTCCTGGTCTCACTTCACCTTCCACACCCAAACATCATTTAATGCTGCAGTGAGTGTTAAAGACTTATAGCAGCAATTGATGAAAAGGGCTTCCTGTAAAAGATTTTCAAAACTTTCTTTATATGCAAACCATGATATGTTTTGCATATGTTTTTTAAAAGACCACATTTGTTTAATTTTTTACCCTCACAAGCAGACATGCAGCAATCATAAGCCTCTCACTGATGGATGAATGTTTTGAGATGCTTGGCTACAGTAACTCATGCTTCTGACACACTAGGAAAAAGAAAGCATCTTTGGAAAGTAAATCAAGAAAAGGTGTTTGTGTGTTTCTTACTTGGCTTTGACCTACTAGAGTTAATGGCCCAGTGTATTTAGGGAGCTCATCCTACATAACTGTCTTAAATTCCTAATTTCTATGGGGATGAATATTTTTGTATGAGTAACTCAGTATCCAACTTAACTACTGAAGGCTGGAAAATCAACTAAGACATGGTGCCTCATAGGTGTAAAGTTGTAGCTGGGTAATGAAAATCCCTCAGAGACACATTGCTTTTCATCACTCTCAGCTAGGTTCAGCATTTCCCACAAAATACAGCCTGAAACACCCTCAGAGCAAATTGACAGTCTCTTTCCATGTGTTGGAAACTCTCTTTTCATGCATTGCATCCTGAAAACTTATTGCTAATGGTTCAATCTCTGCATAGATTTAAGTCACAGTTTTTCTATTAAAATGTCTGCACTTACTGCTGGTTACTAATTGTTTTGGTATGGTAATTGTTTGGTAAGGCTATGAAGTGATGAACTACTTTTGTGAAGCGTTGTTTAATAACTTCTCATTGCTACTGACTGTCATGGAGTTATGACCTTTGCTCTTGAAATGAAATGTCCTTTAATGGGTTTCATAACTTGAATATAGTGACAAAATAACTCATTATGTTTCAATAACTGTGATGTTATCAGTCCGTTTCATTAAAAAATACACGGGTTTGATTATTTCTTTGTGGAACACATTGTTGATTTTTTCCTTTGAAAGATGATTTATAGGCTACCTTCTTTCCAGAGGGCTGCTAATATCAGATGCCACAATCACTATAAGCATCAGGATCTCTTCTTCTACCTAGAAGATGATTAGAGATGTCATGTTAGATTTTATAAGGTGCTGAGATACATCAGTGTGCAGATCAGGTGCTGAAACTGAAATCTGCATCAGGAAGGCTTAGCATTTGAAGCCACAGAACTAAGACGGCTGTTAAGTATATTTTGAATACTGCCAGGATTAAATAGTTGCAGAAGAGTGATGACTAGCTACCTAGAAGGAAAAAATTTCGACTTAGCCAGCCATAGGGCAAATACATTTTAGCTCTTTCATTTTTGGAGAAGATATCCCTCCTCTTACAATTACTTGAATATTAATAACCATTAAATGTATCCCATTTTATGAGTCCCACTACATCTCTGAATTAATTAAGGATATATACTGAATAAAAATTGTATGTAAAAATACTTAAAAAAAAAAAAAAGAAACCATGAAGACTCTGATCTGTTTTTTGTGCCATGTGTGGCAAACGACGAGATTTGTTTCTGGTTGTGTCATTATTGTCTCCCAGTAAATCATAATCATTTCACCCACAGAGCCTCTGTTCTCTTTGAAAGCAGGGTAAGGGGTAAGCCTTGAAGTCAGGTCAGGACTGTGTGGCCTATGCTGATCTGCAGGAAGAAGACATAACAGCAAAGTAGGTTTTCATCTCCCAACTTCACCCTTAGGCCCTTAGACAATTATTGTATGTGCAACCCTTTGTTTCCATGACTTTCTTGATACCATGCTAATATTTCCAGAAATGAACTAATTAAAATTAAGGAAAGACTTAAGTGGGAGAAATAGATTAAGGACTAACAAGAAAAGGCAAAAAACCCCTTTCCAGTTGTGTTTTTAAGGTAGAGTATTAACTGATTATCCTGTGTCTAGAGGTACTGTGTCTTCCCCATCTAAAGTCATTTATGCAGATAATCTTAAATATTTCATGGGCTCAATGGGCAAAAGGGGAGAGATCCTGGGAGTTTTTTAACAGAAATATGTCTCTGAAATCAAACTATTTCAGGAATGCACTGACAAATGTCAACATCGCAATTCCTCAAAATGGGAAAGGGGAGAATTGTACACAAACACTTGACTCAATAACATAAAAACTCCCATAGGCTACACTACAGGTCACTAATTTTTCTAAGAATTTTCTCCAATAGCTTAATAAATAATATGTTTCCTGAATAAAAATCAGCAGTACTTGGCAGAAGCATTTTTGGAATAAAAAGGCTGTAGATTTGTTTTTAAATTTGAGGGATTTTATTATTTAATATTTAATACTGAGTATTTATTTTTCTTAATATAAAGTGTTATATAGAAATTTTATCCCCCCTCACAAAAGGTAGAACGCAAAATGATCAGTTTGCTTGTCAGTGTAGGACAATTTTTTAAAATGCATTTATCTTTCTAGGTTTAAATTAGTTCATGACCTTGCTCACAAAAGCTATAGAGACATGTCAGAAGGAAGACAGCAGCAGTGTAAAAGAACCAACAAAAATATTTCTTCAAAAGAATTTTACATTGATTTTGGATCATAGAGAAACATCTGTCCTACAACTATCAAATTTTAGATAGGTACAGATCTATGTATCAAGGGAAAACTTGGGTGATTTTTTTTCCTGTTCTGTTTTGTTTATTTTCTTTTTCTAATATCTTCTTTTATACTCATTGTACTTCATGGATGTTAACAAAAATATCTTGAAAAAAAGGTATTGCAGGGCATTAAATTAACAACTGAATTCTTCTGGAAATACCTATATATCCAGTTTTTCCTTCTTACAGTAACTGAGCTTTCCACTCTTTAAACAGAAGGTGCTGGAAATAACAGGTACAAGGCAACACTGGGAATATACTTGTATCTAAGTTGATATAGAAGGGATGAATACTCAGGACAATACTAGGATTCAGACATTGATAGTCAAAGGAGGAACAATACTGCAGAGAGGTAAAACTGTGTGGTTGGGTTTTTCTTATGCTGTGTTGCCTAGTCCAATATAGCCAACCATGTATGCGCATCTTCTTAAAGGAATGCTTCACTATTCCTGGGCCAGCATTAAGTAAGGAAAGGAAGCAAATGTCTAGCAACACTTTTATTCAACACAAAAGAAGACTTTTCCTCACAAAACTGAAGATACAGAGAAAATAGGGCTGAGAGAATGGATTCCTAGCCACTTGCATAAGGGTTTTTTGTTCACTTCAGAAACTGTGCCGGTACCAGGGGCTGTAAATTGAAGGCCTGTATATGTCCATAAATAAAAATGTTTCCAGAGTAGACTGTGAGGTGAGACTGCCCAAACATCATCTCTTGTTTAAGACTGTGCAAAAAATAGTGAGATAGACTTTAATTTGATTATAGTGTATTTTGCCATTTAGACCCAAAACAGCCAGGGAATGAGGCTCACGAATAGTTCTGTGGGAGCCAATAAACCTACACTTATAATTAAGCATAAGTTCAAGAATTTTTTTGGATAAAGGTGCATATTTAAAATTACAGCTTGATTAAACTATTTACCACCCTCAGTGACAGAACTTCAAAACTTTTCTTGGCCTTTTCCATAAAGGATGGGAAAATACTTGAGTTTCTGATACATATTCATGCTGAAGCCTTTTGGGTGATAATCTCATTCCAATGAGCAGTTAAATATTATTGTGTGTGTAAAAAAATAAATTGTAATTCTGTGAGTGGGTGTCATATAAAAATGCCTTGTTAAAGGAAATCTGCAGGGATTATCTCTAATACTTTTGTTTCATCAATATATGTGTGCTTAGAAAACACATTATGTAGCAAAACAGGTAGTAACTGGCCTACAAAAAGAGGGAAATATATACTGCTCAGCTTATATCTCAGCTCTTTTAGGTTTTTAATTTAAGAATCTGTTTATGAATTTGTAAATAAGGCATATAATCCTATATTTTAGAAGTTTATGTGGAAACTCTCATTCAGCAGTGCTTCACAAATCTCATGAATTTTACTGCTGAGTTTCAACAATTCTTCTTACCTGGAGTTTGCACTGGGAAGAATTATCCCTTTTTAAAATTTTTCTTCCCTCTCCAGGAGATTTTACTTTTTTATAGAGGCCAATAGCAAAAAAATCCTTTTGCACTGTCTTGGGATATTGACTCCTTATAGTGTTCAAAAGAACACTGGAAAATAACAAATGAATTGCACACTCTTTTCTGCAACATTTGAAAAGACCTTATGAATGTTTTGTTACTTATGCATGTGCTGCCACAGCTCATGCAAGAGAACTCAGGAAGTCTTGTGAATTCCTAACTTGAGTTGTTTTAGCAGTCAGAGCTATTAAAATCCATACCACTCCAACCCCAATAAAAAAAAAAAAATTGCCAAAAAAGCCAATATATTCTTGCAATTAAAAACATTGATAATTGATAATATTATTAAATGAAGTCAGGAACATTTTTCAGAGGAATAAAAAACTGTTGAGATGTTCATGTACTTATATGGAGATAGTTGTAATCACACCTATTTTTCAAAGTACAAGTTCACTGTTTTTTCCAACACTTCCCTAACAGCAAAGAGTTTGTTGGTGGTAGTATCTTAAAACAGTTCTATTTATTGTTAGCAAATTATATATAAATATAGTAAGGATTGTACAAATATTTAAACCACTACAGCTATAGCCTATTTAAACCTTAACTCAAAATCTGTTTATTATTGTATGAGAATGGACAAGTGATACAGAAAAGTGACACGGCGAGAGGAGGTACTTATGCTGTTTATAAAGTTCAGATAAGGAACTTCATCAGGGAAGAAAACTGGGATTCTCCTTAACCCAGCTTAGGTAAAGTATCTAGCATGTAATAGAGTTAGATTACTACATCTCATAAATCTGGCACATAAATGAGAATTATTATGACTATGAATAACACTGATTTAGTTTTGCATATTGTCTCTCAGTGTCTAAATAATTCCTACTTCTGTTCATCTTCATTACAACTGCTATTGTCGACTCTGCCCTTAGAAAATCAGTTGGAAATGTGAAAAAATATAAACCCAAAGTTTTTAGGGCTATATTTGCAACAGCAAGATTCATCTTCACGTCTACTGGGTAGACAACATCTGAACCGTTCTGAAAGCCTCCAGACCTTTTCACAGCAAAGAAGGTAGCTAGCAGTGGGATTAAAAATGATTGAGATAGTATCAAGTTGATTTGAATTTTCATTTTCCCCTTGAATCTACACCTAACATTGACACCACATATATATATTTATATAATACGAGCATACATTCTTTTTCTTTCTACATGGTTTGCCTCAAACACAGACTCATTGTAAATTTCAGTGTCTATAAATAACTAACACATTTGTAGAAGCTAGAAGAAAGTATTGTATGTCAACAGGCTAAAACAAAATACATCAATCCAGGGTTGTAGCATATTTTGCTATGATATTGTGGATCTTTAGATGTGACAGGTGACAAAATGGATAGTGATACTCATGTAATCATGAAAACTATTTTCCAAAGTATATTATAACTGGTATTCTTAGACATATCAAAACATAGATTTCCAGAACTGAACTATATGCAAGATATATTGCCATGAGACATGAGGAAAAGGCAGTATTTTTTGTGTCCCAATGACCTATAAAAATCTTCTCTTGTCATGCAGCCTGAATCAATATTTTATTCCTTGAAATAAATGCATACTGTAGCTTATAAATATAAGAAAACAGAAGAATAAATGCATCGATATGTGCTGAAGCCTTATGCATTATTCTCTCCTGCTAGTGCATCCTGCACAGACACATGCCTATGTGCAGAAATACACAAAGGTTTTCACATATACAGCTGGTAAAAGCATGAGAATTTATTTCATGAGAATGCAGTTGTGCCAAATGTAAAGAAATATTACTGTACATCATAAGAAAGTTGATTTTTTTTTAGTAATTGTTAATTTGGAAGTTCTTAAAAGAGGATGAATGTTGTAATGAAGGATAACTGAGTTTTTCACTTATGTGCTACAACTCTTTTTGAGAGAAGAAAAGTTTTATTGAGTGCAGTTATGATGAACAAAATTTATTGATATTTTATGGCGGGCCAAGAAGTTAGAATATTAGTTTGTATACAGCATCTGTTCAACAAGCGAAAAGGCATCCTTGCTTCTGCCATTGAAAAGTTACTGCTTTTTGTGTAGCACTTTCTGCAAATTTTTCAGTAAGATTATGGAACAGTCCAAGAGCACTTAATTATCAGTGTCTTTGTCACTAGCAACAAGAGCAGAGTTAATGGAAGGGTTTTGCTCTCCTACTCTGCCCTTGTTGCTTTTCATACTAGTATAACCTAGTTCATACTGCTTATGCAACCAATTGTATTGTATTAAGTCTTCCTCCTGGGGAGTGGCTGATGCTCTCATCACCAGAAACTATCCCTATTTTCGTTGCCTCACCTCCCCTCTCTTCCAGGTACTGACTCAGTCACTCTTGTATTCTCATCACAGCAGAGGCAGCTTTCTTGTTTGAATCAGTTGTGGAAACAAGCTGAGTTAGATTTGTTTCAGGGATTAAGTCTTATAATGAAGAATAACACACTACAGAACACAACAGTCTGTAATAAAAAATATCAGTTCTTGTTTTATAAACAACAGAAGTGTAAATACATTTTAAATAAATTTAAATAATGACAGATATCAAGCGGAAACTTAAAAAGTTGTGCTGCTTCTAATTGTGTCAAGCCTATTTATGATTTTCAAGTGATTTATTCTTTTAAAAAGAAGTAACTGACAAGAATTTGCCTTGCCTTTGTGTCACTAATTTCATATGATGACTTCACCATTAGACAAAATGATCTCTATACCAAAACAAGATCCCAATGCATCTGAATTAAGACTGGACTTCTGGAGTTCAACCACCACATTAAATATTAATGAGAAGATAAGAATTGGGTTTTTGAGCTTCTTTAATCCTTCAGATATTTCCATTTGTACATATCCTGCACACTTTTTCAGCAGCATCTAGAGAGATTTTCCAGTGTAGTTTAGCTTCCTTTTTAGTTTTGCTTCCTTTGAATATGTTTATCCTTCAAGAGATTATATATGCTTAATTTAAGTGAAACACATCTCTCTTTTTAAATCATAGGAGAATAAGAGAAGAACCATGAATTGTTCTCCATTTCTTCACTTTTGCAAATTATTTTCCTGTTACAACAAGCAGCTGGAGCAACTGATCAAGGATGTAACTGTGACCTGAAAAGAAAGTGTGCAAAATTTAGCTCTCTCAGATTCCACTTCCATTAGAATCAGTGAGAATTTATGTACGTTTCTGCAGTGCTAAGGGCTCAAGAATGAGAAAAAATGAGGCTATTTCTTATAGTACTATTGCATGCAGCTCTAACAAATATTAAAACCCCGAGCCTAGGTAAAATCAAAAGTTTGTTTGTCAAGGAAATGAATAGGAAAGATGTTTTGTTTATACAAAGTTTCTTTGTTTATACATAAGTTCTTTGTCAATATATTCAAGTTTTGAAACTCAGTAAAGGGTTCTGAACTGCAGAACCAAAAGTTGTGAAAAATAGAAATTATTTACACATTCCATGGGAACTATATCCTCTAAAACTGCATCCTATCTACAAATATGCATGTCTCTTCAGTATTTTGCCAAAGAGATCAAATTGACATTAAGAGGAGTGAAAGAATGCTAAACTTGCAAAGTCAAATATTTAAAATTTATTTAATGCCAGAATTCAGATTGCCAAGGTAATCTTGTTTCTGACTACTTGTGATTATAGATTTAATCACAATGTTATCTCCTCAGCCTGTGATTTTTGAGACTTTCTTTCCAGTGGTGCAAAAACCCTCTACCTTCTGCTTGGTGAGAGTGTCTTCAGTCAATGACCAGAGCCTGGACTACATTGCCGTAGACACTCAGGGACATGCCATCGCAGCTGGTCCATATAGCCCTCATGCCCATCTTCATCCCCCATCTTAGTCCTTTGGTGTTTGTATGTTTTTGCTGTTTTATTGTACGGTCAATGTGGTGGGTTTTTTTTGGTGTGAAGAAAGTATCCATCTTCTCATTTCTGAACAGAGCAATATGCAAAGTCTTGTTTTTAGAATCACTTCAGCTGTGGACACCTGAGTCACTTCTTTCTCCTTGCCCGTCCACTGTTTTACTGGGATATTGTGCATCTGCTTTTACAGTTTCCCGATTCTTTTAATCTCCCTTCCCCTCTTGGCTAAGTACCTTCTTGTGAAGGTACTTGGGGAGTCCAGAATGCTGAGAGCCTTAGGCAGCCTGGAGAGGCAGAAGAGAGCCTCTGTACTGCATCCCCCCTACTTGCATCCAGGAATCGTCTAGTGAACCAAATTTTCTCTGTATGCATCAGGAACAAACATTTTGTGAGGAAGCACTTTTCATAAACTCCTTAAAGGAAACTCCAGGTTGGTCAAGTTTACCTGTCTTATCTTCCCCAAACTTTTTTCTTCACTGAATTAATAAAATGAATGGTACTCAGTGGATAGGTGAGTAGTCAGTATTTTTTTTTTTAGTTTTTCTCATACCATTATTTTTCTTAACCCCTGTTTATTCTCAGGGATGGAAACACTGTGCTGCTACAAAGTTATTAATTTGTTAATGTTGTTTTCAGCATTTTTTGAGTATCTTCTGAGTGAATTTGAATGATAATAATGAATGTATTTTTCTAATATACACTAAAATGGCACTCATTAAGATTATATGTGGCACACAAAAATTAAATATCCTTTATCATTTCTTGGTAACGGTAGTCAGACTCATTGTAGAGTAGTTGGATGCACATTATCATCAGAATGAAATATTCATCTGCAATAGAGCATACTGTTGCAGATAAAACATTCAAAGAATTTAGCTGTCAATTTGGCAGACCTGTACTGAACTCATACCACATATATCTTTCATTATTTTCATTATTTTAAAAAATATTTTTCAAGTTTTCCAAATTTAAAAAAATATACATTGGCAATCATCAGCCTAAATGAACATACAAACTTCAAGTTACGCTTCTTTCAAAAGGGTTGTGCATATATTTTGACATTACATGATTAAACCCATAAATACTTTCCCTTTTCTCAGCAACAGCCAAGCCACTTATAAAGACCAATTAAAAGAAATCAAAGGAATCAAAATTTAAACTCATCTTCAGTGTTTTCCACAATGAAAAATGGACAAGAGTCTGTCTTGGGCTTTCTTGCAGGATCTAGAGAAATTGGTGCTTTGTCCAGAGGATTAAATTAATCTTATACTTACTTCATTTGTTTAACAAAGTACATGCCATTAGCAATTTCTTATGTATATTACTTAATCTTTTTATGATTCTGTGAGCAAATAGCTTACTAAGTAAGAGGGAAAGCACACAGAATCAGGTACCAGGTAAATCTTGTCAAATATTGACTCTTTAATTATGAAAAGTAAATCTTTACATTCTCCCAGGAGAGGAAACAAGGAGGTTGAATCCCAGTTTAAGGAACAGTAGGGGATGAACTAATTTAACATCATTTTTCCCTAGAGTATGTTGTTTCCATGCTACGGCCAGATACTTAATCCAAACAGATCTGACTCTAAAATTGCTCAGCCCCTGCTGGGGGTACAAGCAGCCACTTTTCACATGACATTTAAAAGGACAAGCACAAACTCTGGTCTGGAGACAACAAGTGCTCCAAAGACTATAGATTAGGAGATATCTCTGTCAGTACCTTCAAAAGGAGAACATCTAATACCTTGAGGTTATCCTCTGCTTCACATCTGTGGGATGTCCTCCATGCCTCCCACTCTGACCCTGGGGGATTACCTGCTGGGCTGTGAATAAAGGTAGTGGAACTATTTTGGGGTGAAATAGATGTAGTAATTGCAGTGTGTCCAAATGAAGAAAACAGTGAAGATGTGGCAAATTTGTTCAGAAACTGTGTGACTTCTATGCTTATACAGGACAAATAATTCAAGATCTATCAGTCTTTCTACTCTGTTCCTGTTGTGTCTTCTCATCTTCAAATCTCATAATTTAACACATTGTTCTTCTTACTACACAGACCACATTCTACAAGAAAAAAAGTCTTCATGTACAAACATAATTTTTATTCAAGTCAGTTGCTTGTGATAATCTATAGACAATATTCATCAGCTGGTGGTTTCATCCATTATCTATTTCTGTCTATGGCAGGCACTGAAACACATGAAAAATATGCAAAATTTGTTTTGAATGATTGACTCTAAAAGGGGGAATGTGTGTGGGATTGCTAAGAACAGACATCTTTTTAGTCATGACTTTCATTGAAATGTATCTGTTCAAATTCCCTAGGCCTGATCTGTTCCTAGTTGTTAGTGATTTTTTTTCCTATTGATTTGAATTTAAGAGAGATAATTTCATCAAGACATTTAGACTTTTTCTTTAATTATTAAATATTCTTGATGTGAGAACATGCCAAAAATAAAACCCATTTAAAAAAAACAATACCACAACAAACTGTGAGAAATTAAAAATCCTAAAAGAGAAGCTGCAAATTGTTCTTTTAAAGAATAACTGTTCTCTTTTTATTGTTGTACTTCATATTCCTTTAAAACATGTGCATCATCATCTGCTGGCTTTACAAAAAAGTCCTGCTATTCCTTGCCTTTTCTTGGCTAGAATTGACCAGCCTCTTCCACACATCATTCCTCAAACTCTGAGCAATGTAAACAGAGCTAATAAAATCCATACCCTATGTCATTTAAAATTATGTTAAGGTCTGTTCTTTTATCAAAACTGCATCACTCTCTTTGGTCTATTTTGTAATTTTTTATTCCCCCCCCCCCCCCCCCCCCCCCCGCCCCCACGACAGGTATTCCTACCACTAGCAGTCTCCAGCGTGTAAGTGTCACAGAAATGTCTCCCACCAGGACATCTTATTCTTTGAAGTGGCTGGCTTCTCACTAGCTGCATGTTGGCCACCGTTTTGGAGCTGCTGATATGTGGTTGCAAACTAAGCAGTGCGATGAAAGGCTACAAGTTTTCTGGGCATGGCAACCTGAGTGCTAAAACAGAAATTAAGCCAATTAAGCCATATATAGGGGTTAATATTGGACTGCTTTCATGCAACCAAAACATCATGTACTTCACCCTATGTAGGATTTTTAAATAGTGCAGCACTGCCCACATCTCTTTGAGTCATGTTAGCTCTAAATTCTGTAGAAAATTCAAATGAATTAAGCTTTCTGAGATTTTCATTAACTGAAAAGTGACAATGAGTGAAAGAATTAAGCAATCAAAGCTAGTAAGGATACAAAAGAGGAGTTGCTAGGGGCAAAGATTCAGAAATGTCGTCACAGAGTGGGGAAAAAGTTGATCATTCTTTTATCTAAAATGAGGTTAAAATGTTTGTGGTTTAAAACTGAAATGACTGATGTCTTCCGTTTCAGCATAAAGCTATACTATCTATACAGTCATCTTTCAGTGGCTGCTTAGGAATATGTAGAATGGGATATTATTTTCTCACTTTGTCTACAATCTCATGTCTTGCATATATCATATGCTTAGAAACACCGTTCTGTTACTGGTGTCTCAATACATTGGAATCACAGTATAAACATACACACTTGTTGATAATAAGGAACACAATAGTAGATGGAATCTCCTCAATCATCAGTCCCAGCTCCCTCTTGTCATAAGTAAACAAACCATATAATCACTTTCATCAATTGATCTAGATACAGCAGGCACTAATTAAATTTTCAGTTCTTATTAAATTCAGCATCAGTAGAGAAGAATGTAGTTGAATACTTCAGATAAAATTGATAATCTTGACATTTAAAAAGTCATCATTAAGTTACAGGGTTAGCAGCCTATTCATAGAAGGGAACTCAGGTTCTCTTAACACAGCTGTTGGTAGTGAAGGTAATTTCTTCTCTTTACTTTCTATTTGGGTTTGAAAGGATCTCATTTTAGTCATAAATACTACAAACACAGATATTTAAAAATGAAATTTTTATTCTTTATCACTGTTAACAGGTAAGTGATTTAAATAAACCAGTGTTTGCTACACATGCTTCATTTATAATCCTACAGTAAAACAACTTGTGCCTGTAAAATTTTAGTCATGAGGCAAAAGAACTGTTTAGAAATTTGCACGTGGAAAATGAAAGTAAGAAAGGAAGAAAGGAAGAAAGACATTTTCCTTAGTGATTAGAAAGAATTCATTCATCACTTGTTCTTTTTAGTGACAGACTAATATTAGTCTTTATTTGCACATTTTTTTTTCTTGACGCATATAAGAGATTTTTTGCCCCTGTTCTTATTTACATTTGAACTAGAATTATTAATTATTTAAATTGTTGATGTTTAATGGTAAATATATTTTTAAAAGGGTTAAATTAAGGTCACTGGTAAGCAATCAGAATAAATAACCTCTAGTTATAGATTAAATGACTAAGAGAGAGACTGCGAAGTCCATTGCTGCGTGGAGGGATACATTAATACATTGTAGCTCTAGGGACACCTTCACATTGCATTTGGAAGTGGCTGCAACATAATGTAGAGATTACCAAATCTTGCAGTTACCTTGGTTAAATACAGTAATACTGCACAGGCTAATCTACCTTACTTTCCCTTGACTGTAGTATACACTTGCTAAGAGAAAACCTTGTCTTCCCATTTGTTCAGCAATGTGGAGACGTGAATTAAATAATCAGATGTATTTCATACTTATCTTGATTAATAAAAAAATTTGTAGGCCTGCTGTAAATTAATTTGTTTCACCACATGGGCACTCCAGAGTGTTGATGAATTACTCCTCACTGCTTCCAAATCTAAGGATTGACAAGGTTACACATGTCAACATTACCTAGCCTGTGAGATCCCTGCTTCAAGGATTAACAATGCAAATCAGTTTTCTATAGGATGTCCATCATTAAAATCCAGAATTCTAAGATAGAATACCACATTGAAATGCAATATTGTTACAAATCTGGCCCCATATTATAGACTTGCAAGTAGGTGTCATTTCCCTATGGATTCTACAAGTTACAGGATCTTATAAAATACTTACTAAAAATTAAATGAATGATTGCTGTAGAAGCTTTAGTAGCATAAACCAAATTGTTAAATCATTAGCTTCTTATCAGCTCTTTCTAAAATTTAATAAAACTTGTCTCATTTGTCTATACACTAATATGAAACTAATTTATCTAATATGAAACTAATTTAATTTCATATCCTATGTTTAATGGTAGCTGCTCTAAAACCAGTAGAGAATGTCCCTATGATTATTTGGAAAAAGTCCAGTCAACAAGAGCTCATCATATTTTTACAGGGCTGTCAGATAAATCTCTCTATGGAAGTTGCCATGCTCAAGAAATTCAATAGAGCACAGCTTGGTAGCATACACCACATGGAGTCTTCCCAAGGATTAAGCCCTTGTTTTGTTAAAATGTAAAGTTACTTTTAGATAATATGTGAAAAGTGATTATTTAGAAAACATAGTACAAGATCAAGAATAATCAAACTATTGGTCTACAAGTAGATTTGGTTTCTTTAAAGAAAGTGTCTTATATTGCTCATACACAAACAGAGAATCATGAGAAAGATTAAAACAAATCACTTATTTTGTGAGCATTGTTGCATTTATTTCAATGCCTTTAAATGCGCATTTTAATATGGAGCTCACACACTGCTGTTTTAGATTATGTTTTTAAACACAAACCCAAAGGTGTGCCTTACTGTACTCATGAACCGTCTATAGAGAGGAAACTAGTGCAATTGCAAAATCAGACAACTCCATGCAAGTAGATCACGAACAATCCCAACATTTACACCCTCATGCAAAGCCTTATGTATACTGCAGGTATGCCCTTGTGACACAAGGTATTTATTTTTGCTGTTTGTACAAGCAGATGTTTATTCATATGCAGATCTGTCTCAGACACATAGAATTGATAGTTTTGGCTTGTCTGAGGATAGAAATCTATGAGAACACACTGATTTCTAAATGCCATAGTGTACACCATACCTGCTGCTGTATAGATTTCTTACATGCAATGTATACAGTTTAAAAGAGTATACGCTGCACATAATTTGCAGTGTAACAACCATGCCTTTGAAGAATGGGGTTTTTAAAATTTAAATTACCTGTAGCAGTAGTATTACTTTGGAGAATGACGTTTCAAAAATACAGAACTGGGCTAAAAGAGACCAGATTGCTGACTAATTACCTTGTCTACAGTATTCATGGGCCTACATTCTACATAATTCTAGTTTACTGATCACAGAGTTTAAAAAATGCTAATTTTATTAGTTGCTATTTTATTGAAGTTGCTAAAAATGCAGCTAAATTTATAGTTTTTGATAATATGATAATTCAGCCAGGTTACAGTAATATTTGGATATTATTTTCTGAGTTTGTATAGTCTAACACTTGAAATCTCCCCATTTCTGTGAGTCCCTTTTTGGTCAACAAGCACTGGCAAACTTGTGTGGCTTATGGTTTTTTGTCTGAGCTGGAGAACCTTTGCTGCGAAGAATCCTGGCCCCAGGCATCCTGGTGCAGGGATGGTTACTGTACATCTACAGGTCTCACTGGTGTTACAGGAGAAGAACAAGCCTGGATTGTGTTTTTCCATCCCACAGAGTAAAATAAAAACGGTGGTAAACCTAAGGCCTACAAAAACATAATTACAAGGGACACTGCTAGATCTCTGTCACTTGACACTTACTTTTTGAGAAATGAAAACTCATTTGGTAGCAAAGAAGGGATGTTTATCCTGTCTTCATCCAGCACTTTTTGCTTTTTCCCAGGAAATATGCATCTGGGCCTCCAGATTACAAATGGAATAATGACATTTTTTGTGTACTTTTGATGGGTACTTGATTACCTATCAAAAGAATACCGTTAACACCTATTATGGTGTACAATTATTTGTACAGTGGATATAAAGAGTAAAAAGGATTCTTTATTTAGATGTATATACAGCTGTACATATATGGAGAGGTACATATAAATAAGTATGTAAAATGTATACACTTATTCATGTTTTCATGAAAGCAAAAGTCACTGAAAAAAAGATTGCACAACAATAGGAGACAGATTCTAAGCTGTTATGAAACATATAAGCTTGCAGATTAGACGAGAGCTCTTGAAGTTACTCATGCGGAATCTAATTCAGAGATTCGCTTCTGTACATTCAGATAGGGAGGAGGGGATGGGAGAGGCTGCAGCATTTTGTTTATAGAGACCATCCATTTTGTCATCTCTGCCTGCAGCCCATGAGTAATTTCAACTCTGCTCCTGAAACACAGACCAAATACTACTGCCAGCATTCATCCCTTCCCTTTCAAAAATTTCTGAGGTTCAGAGTCACAATAGGACCTGCAACTTCTGGAAAAATTATGGTGCTGTTGATGCCTTGGAGTGGCTACCTGAAACAAAGTCTAGACAAGATTAAGAGAATAAAACAGTATTAAAAGGAATAAAAGGAATTTATTAAAGGCCTTCAAAAGGTACATCTTGGGCAGTCAGAAGCCTCTGAGAGGGGCTATGCCCAAGGTAGGTGATGGTCACAAGTTCTTCAGACTATTATAAGTTTGGTCTATTTTCATACCAGGGGTTTATCCTCAATTACAGCTTTGGGTAATTAAGTAATATATCCCCAGTTTGTGCCCCCCCCCCTCAGTTTTTGTTTACATTTTTCAGTGCCTGAGACAGTAAGGTGTCCTTGAGTTTTACACACAGACAGGAACTGTTTTGCCTGAATAAAATGGGAAGACCGTAACTAACAGGCTATGGATCTTAAGAGTTGCACACTAAAGTACACGATCTGAAAAATATAAAAGCTAAAGTCTCCAAGACATCACCATTACATTTTCATTCCGTGTCTGTTTGCAACTATACAGCCTAGGGGTCTATGAATTCAACGCATGTAAATAAATGAGTAAAATACATTTTCTCAACCAGTTTCTCAATAGTAAATGAGTGAGTGAACAATGAATGAGAAAAACAGAAAAACATGGTGTTATTTTAGTGGATGGAAGTTAAACAAAACCTGCTTTGATAATCTTTTACTTATCATTTTTTCATCCCAGTTACCTCTGAACCATAACGAAGCCAAGCAACCACATCAATTTTCAAGGCTTAGTGTTTTAATATCTTGATTCTAAATTAACTTTAGCTACCAAGGGTAAGGCTTTGTATGGTAACTTTAAAAACTTCTGAGGACCTCCTAGTAATCCACACACCTTCTAGAAGTTCAACAAAGAAGAGAGCAATGTATGGCTCAGAAAGAGTCTTTCTTTTTTGCCCTTTCTCTCTTGAACAGAGGGTTACATAGTGCCAAAAAAGTATTTGAATAAATTAGAGCTTTTCTGCCAAAGTTGCCCACATCTGAAGCCCTCTTAATGAAATTAACCTCGTTTGTTACAGAGGTGCTATTCCACTATTTCTCATGCTAAGAAAGTTTTCCACTGAGTATTTCCACTGAGTATTTTCCATTGAGATCAGGAACTCAACTGCAGCACAAATGAGGATCTTAGCTCTGCCTGAGAAATGCAGTTTGACAATATACAATACTCTTCCAGGGAGATGTTTGCTAGGATCCAAAATCCCACTCTCCAGTACTCATGGATGGTTATAAGAGACAATATCTTCTTAGAAGGCTAAAAGAGTAAACATTTTTCAAGTAAGCATGTGGGGAATTAAAAAAGTGATTCTTGCCTACTTGTGTCCAAATCTAGGCAACAGTTTCTGTAAAAAGTAAGAGGATTTAAAATTTGTGAAGTATAGTTTTATGGCAGAATGAACACTTATTATGGATTGGAATTTCTTGCCTCTGGTGGGATGGGAACCCTGTGCTATTCTTCCTTTACATGGTCAGAATGATTTCTGTTTTCTGTTTTGCAGATCATCCAAAGATTTTCTGTGTCACACTTAACGTGTTTTCCACGTTAAGTTGGCAAAGGGGTATTTTAAGCGAAGTGCAAAGCGCAGTAGAATGTACTATACAGTGCCATCTGCTGAAAAGTGAAGTGCACACATAAGAATAGAACTTCGTGCATTTTACATTAATGCGGAAAATAATCTAGAGTTGGTATATGGATATGTCTCATTCATCCCCATTTAGAGACACTATCTCAATTTACATGATGAACATGAATAGTCAATTCTGGAGTCGATGGCATTGTGAATGATAGTGTGAATGATTCACAAAGAAGGCACTTGAACACATATTGAACCAAGATTCTATACAAACTGTTTAAGAGATTTTGCTCTCATTCTAGAGAGCAATCCTCATTTCAGACTATAGAGGTTTTTGGTTTGACAGTTTTTCAGTTTTCCAGTCAACGCACCAATTATGTAGTGGCTTTAGTGCTGACTAAACACCAGTGCACCTACTAGAATATATTTACTCATTTTTCTGCTGTGAGATATGAATTAGGAGAAGGAGGTTAAAACAGGCACAAACTTTAAAGGGTACAAAGATAACATTATTAACAGAAAAAATATGATAAGACAAAAAAAATCAGAATAAACCTTCAGAACACTTCTCCTCCCTCCAGTGACAATGTACAGAGACAAAACCTGGGACTTTGAGTCCGTTTACCACTTTACCACTAGTCTTTCTTCAGTCTACTTAGGGCTAGGAGTCTCTCTTGCTATGCTATGGAGACTTCTCCACAAGAAACTGTTCTGTCATGGTATTAATGTCATAGTGAATCAGCCACCTGGAAAAGGAAAATCTGTTTGCAGTGTGAAAAGTTCCTCTCTTGCTTTGTAGCTTTCCCACAGCTGCTTTTATGGGTCATATCAGCTTATTGAGGTGCTATTTTAAGGATGAGCTGATCTAACAGAAAACAAAAAGTTCTCTTCATCCATCTCTGGGAACAGAGGATTTTTATTACTATCTCTGGGGCAAAGTTTCTCATCTCTCTCTGTTCCAGTTTTTCATTGGATTAAAACAACATCTACTTGCTTCAATATTGGTGCCTCATCTAGCAGTTGGATTAGAATGTTACATCCCCTCAATGCATTTTCAAGAGTTACATGGAAAAAAATAGTCTGACGTATCTATTATATCTTCTCCATAAACTTACAAAAAGAATTTCAGCCCAAGACTAAGGCATCTCCTCAATCCCCTCCCACCTAGAATTTTGACTCTTTCTTTACTGACCTGAGAGTCCCATGTTGTTGTCTTTTCCTGTCTTTGCCCCTTCCTTTTCCTGCTTTGGGAGAAAATTGGTGTTCATAAGATCATTTGTTCTCAAGTTTTATAAATTGAAACCGTTTTTATAGAGTTTTGTATTGTTGAAAGGTTGATCTTGTCTAGGGTTCACAATCAAGGAATTGCTGTGTCTTTTGCCACTGACTGCGTGGTCTCTGCCAGCCCTGTGCAAGCTGTGCTGGCTGCCAGCGCCACCCCCTATTTTTCTTTCGTATGGGGCACTGGAAAAAAGAAAGTAAAACTGGTGCTGCTTCAGTCAACAGCATAGCCAGCTAAAAGTGTCTAAGTGAACAAGGTCTATTGAGTCACGTTGACACAGCCATAGCTGCATGGCACTGCCCCAGCTGCTCCCATCTCGACTGCCCAGTCCCGGCCACGTGGCTGCTCCTGGTCCAGGACGGCAGTGGCTGCACAGCTGCTCCTGGCCCTGGCCCCTGTTGGCTTTGGGGCCACTCCGGGCCCTGGCTCCTCTTGGTTTTGGGGCTGCTCCCAGTGCCAATCACAGGGCCATTCCTACTGCTGGTCCCCAGGCTCCACTGGGAAGAGGGTCCAGCCCTGCTGAGAAAGAGCCCCAGCCACCCTCTGGGCCAGGGCCCAGCAAGTTCCCCAGTGAGCAGCTCGGCTGCCCGTTTGCCACCCCTCCGAGGGCAGAAGGTCTCAGCCTGCCTGCGCGGGGCTGCCCCGGCCGCGGGCCAAGCCGGCTGCAGGGGCCTGGCCCAAGCAGCCACACGGGCCGGGCCCGGCTGCCAGGGCCTGGCGCGGCCTGGTCAGAAAGCTGGAAGCCAAGAGAACTTTTCCCAGGCTTTCTTCATTTTCAGATGTGCTTTTCCATAGGGGCATGTTCAACTTTTTAAAGTAATTTAACTGAGTGTCAATCTTTAAACTTAGCCAAATGATTGGCTCTTAAAAACTAGCTAGTTGATTGTCTCCTTCAGGTCCCAACAGGGAACTACCCCTCTCCTCCCCCCAGCCGAAAACCAAGGTTTTGTTAATCCCTGACACAAACCAAGACATGACGTAAAGAGAACATAGGTAGATGTAATTTCCTGCTTAATATTTTTACTTCATAAAAGCTATTGTGCAACAGTTGCATCAAATCTGTTTCTACTTTTCTATTTCAATCTAATACTCAAGATCCTTGAGATAGGGACTTAGTGGGCTATTTTTATCATTAATTTTTTGTTTCTCTTTGTTTTTGTAAAATCTCTGAAAGACTAATGCTGTCTGCTTTGCTGTATTACTCAATTGACTAAAAGGAACAGCAGTCAATATGTTGTCCTAATAACTCTGGAACTGTTCATAAAACAGAAGACCTGGAATAATAATTTGCCTTACTGTTCTGCCTTTGACATAAAGGAAAAGGCTGTATTTTACAAAATAGGACAGAAGATTAAATTAAAAACTTTTTCACAAAAGCACAGGAAAGCCCTCTCATGCATGAATTGAAGCAAATATATTTATAATATAAACCCATGTTAGACTCTGATTTTGGTGGAAGATTTGATCTTTAAGGTTTTAATTGGTGTTCTTTGAGAGGGCTTAAGCTACATCATACAATCAATTCATACCCAAGAAAGACTTTCCTTGTGCAAATAAATTATTAAGAGTATGAAGTAAGTCTAAGAATTTTCATTATCTTTATTTTCATTATCCTTAATTTTTATTTTCCTGCATTAGAATTTGTTTGATAATTTTTCAAAGTACAAACTTGTCAATCTATTGGATAAAACTTTTCAGAAATTCATATATCTGATAACAAATATCACACTGAACTGGGTGGAAATAACTATTACATTGTATTTTTTGAAGTTATCCCAGATTATTTATCTAAAAGTCATAGATCTGAGGCAGTATAGGCAACTGGCAAGCAGATGCTTCAGTTCACTTTAAGTTTACATCTAGCAGTGGATTTAGAATATTTGCAATACTTGTGCTTATTTCCATCGATTTGATTTTCTATTGTTTGCTTAATACTGACTTGTAGATAATTCCAAGAAGGGCAGTGTAGCCCACTGCTGGAGTAGATATTGAACAATAACTCAAGTATAGCTTCGTTCACTAGGATCTAATGAAGCAATTCCAATGTTCCTCTCCAGCTTATTGCTCATCCCATAGAGTGTTACTGTGTGGACTGCCTTCACAGAGATGTAATTACAGTTTGTATCCTTGAGGGGCCTACAGGGATGCTGAAACAACTCTGAAGTGGATGAAAACCACTTGTTCTAAGGAAGAGACTCCAAGACTACAGTGATAGGTGTCTAAAGAGGAGAAAGCCAGACTCCTGCAGTCTTTGGGCAGTGCATGAACTACCTGTCCTACAGAAAATTCTTTTGTGTTCTGTACTCTTCTTGCCCTTAAACAGTGTGTGAATCAGCACATGCACAGGATTATGGGCAATGAAAAATCACAGCTGAAGTCGTGCAAAGAATAAATTTATTTCCTTACCTTGCTCACTGGAGGATCCTGAAACAGCACTGGGCTGTGCAGACATACAAAACAAGGATATAGGAACCATCAGCCTCTGTCCACTCCTAGGCATGTCACCAGGCTTGCTGCTGACTCCTGTTTATCAAAGGTCCATGCATGTGTATTTTACTACCACACTTCAATTTTCCTCTGTGCTTTTCTGACCTCTCTCCCAAGAAGGTAGCTCAGGGCTTTCAGTAGAAGTGTCACCAAATCTCTGTAAACACCTATATTACCTCTACGTAGAAATTCTATTTCTCAAAGCAGACAGAGGATAAACAGCAGTAGGCATAATACACGATTTCCCACACTTAATCTCCAGGCCTTGGCATTCTCAGCTGCAAGGTTGCTTGAGCAAATCTACCATCCTTCTTGCCATTCTTCCACTTTTAACTCTTTACTTCCAACAAACATGCTTAGTATTTTGTTTTGGAAAATCTGCTTTTACTGAGTGTATTTAGAAACTGGTCCAACCAGTTTTAGGTCTTGCAAGTTATTTGCATCGTGTTAGAACTGACTGGACTGATCACCATTTGCTAAAAAAAAAAATAGTGCATCAGTATTCTGGGTTAAAGACAGTTTGAGTCAGAATCTATTGCTCCTCAAAAAGGTATAGAGTGTGGGCAAACTCTACAGAAAAAGAGAGGAAAGGAATATCCACTTTCTTTGACTTTTTTTTTAATATATTACATTATTATACTGTTTTTCCATCTTGCTAGTTTTGTTTCTTTCCTCCTCTCTCATTTTTGTTTTATATCTAATTATTTTTAATTTTTGTGAAACTTCTCTTCACTGTGCTAGGTCTGAAACTGGTGTTTCTGAATCATATTATCTATAGCTCTGGTCATAAAATGACCCAGAGAAAGGCCCAAAGCCAGAATCTCAATTTTTTTCATAAATGTCATCCCCTTAATCTTCATTCTTGCCTGGGGAAAAAAAAAAACCTGAACAAAACAGTTGTGCATAGCACCTCGGAAAGTGAAAAGAGGTTGGGTGAGTTAAAGTGGCCTTTTCCCTTTAAAGATGAAGGACAGACAAAAAATGCATGTAGAAAGATGCAGTGAGGAAGACAAAAAGATGGATCAAGAGAAGAGAGCGGGAAGTCCCCAGGGAGCAAGAGAGCAGTCTTTGATGCAGGTTGGGGGGAGATAGGGCACCCCACTGTGTCACCTGACAGCAGACAATACTGGACTCTCATTAATGCCTGGTCATTCTTCTATGCAAAAGGGCAACCAGTGGTTGAAAGGCATCACAAATGAAACATCGTTCATTCTTCTTACACATCATACATTTTCATACATCCTAGGGGAAAAAAACAACCATAGAGCCACACCAAAAATTTGGCTGAAAATACCTCACTAAACCACTTGTGAGGTATTTTTTCCTCTGCTCTGGAAAAAACTTCAGGGAGTATTTTTTCCTTCTCTCTTTCAGATTGACCATTTGTCCTGGTTTAGAGCAAATTTGGAAGGAAACTTCTAAAGGGGGTCCCTCTAGAAAGCAGATTCAAGCAGCCTCTACCCCTACTGGTTCAGGAAAAGGTTTCCTTGGAGAAAAGTGGAAAAAAACCCGTTTATTTAACAAGTAAAGTATTCACAAGCATAAAAAAAATTAAGAATATTAAAAAATAAAACTTCTCACTGTTCTGCAGAAATAGAAAACTCAGAAAGTCCTTTCTGTGGGGTGTAGCTCAGCTCACTCAGTCTCTTATCAGTCCCTCCTGTGCTGGAAAATGCTGCATCCTGGGCCCTGGTGGGCCACAGGTGTGAGCTCCTGGTGTTCTTCTGGGTGTTCAGTCCAGAGAAAGGCTAGGGAACTTCTCTGCCTCAGTCAGCTAAAAGGAGAGTTCTGCCCTGCTGTCGGTGCTGCAGACAGCACGGTCTATGAGAGAGAATGCTGAAGATCTTATCTCTATATTTTTGAATACAACTGCCTCAGACATTCCATTGCTTCTCTTTCTCCCCCCTTCACACTCAGATCTAGTTTTAAAGCTACAAAACTTATTTCTGGGCTAAACAGATGAATGGGGATACAATTCAGCATCACAAAGTCACTGCAGGACACCATTTTTTCTTCATTTATAAAAAGAAAAAACAGAAAATATTTTAAATTCAATATTGTCTTTTTGTTTTAAATTATCTTCAATTAAACCTTAACGGTACCTATATAATTTTGGTTTTGGAAAAAAAAAAAAAAGAAGGAAACTTGTTTTGGAAAAACTTTGATTTTTCTTTTTAAAGTAACTACATTTTCACAGGGAGACTGCTTCTGAAAAAGTAGATGGGATTCTTTGGTACATTAGTCAGTATTGTTATCAGATATTAACATTGTAAAGGGAATAATAGAATTATTAAGTTTGCAAAAGACCTCTAATATCATCAAGCCCAACTGTTAACCCAGCACCACCATATTCATCACTAAACTATGTCCCCAGGTGTTATATAACATAGTGTCATGGTTTAGGAATGGTATTTTCCAATTTAGTGATCCCACTGAATCAATGCACTGCTCTCTGGCTCCCAGCCTCCCCTTCTCTCTGCCCTGCTTGGGCTGAAGAGGAGAACTGGAGGCTCAGAAGGCAAAGATCATGGGTTGAGAAAAGAGCAATGTGTTGGAAACAGCAATGAGATAAGGGAACAAACAGTACTACAATACTGACAGAGGGCACAAGAAAGAGGTGAAAGACTCACACAGAAAACAGCCCCAGACAGCTGCTCCCTCGACCACACTACACTGACCCAGAACAAACCCCTTCTCCCCAGAAGAGCTCTTTCCCCTGGCACCTCTGGGGAAATAACCTCTGGGTCCCTGCCATGGCTCCTTCTGGCTATTGCACAAATTAACCCTGTTTGTTTGCATAACACACAAAGTTCTATGCAAAGGCATGTGACATCTATTGTTTGCCTGTGTTTTCACTATTCATTCTACTTGGAAACTCATTTTTTGGCACTGGAAAAAGCGTTCCTGCTCACTAAAGTATGTAGGAGTTGGTCAAGAGTCTAGTTGGTGGGACCCACAAATATGGACAAACCTAGTGAAAACTTTTAATGCAAACTCATGACCCAGTGTAGGGTGAGATCTAAGGGGCCTGAGTCATATCCCAGTTCACGACCCTGATCAGAATGTACCTTCCCAGAAGTATACTAAAGGCTGCAAAACTCAGATTTGTGGCTAGCCTGTAGATTCTGAGCCCTGACATTAACTTAATGACTCAGACCTAGGCTTACTCAGGCTGGAGTAATGGTGAGCTGAAAGAAATGAAAACCTCTTTTGCAAACTCATTATCTCCAGATGTACTAAACACAAATCTAGTACACCTGACGAGCCAGCCTCCTGTGATTAAAGTAATTTCCATCAGATTGAAGTAGGAAGCAAAACTAATGAGGAGAAAACAAAAGAGATTGTGGAAAACAAAAGCAATGTGGTTTTAATTTACTTGTATAAGTTCCAAATTATGTACTGCATTGTCTGTGAAGTCAGAGTGTCTGTTCAGAGCACTGCTGCAGTTTTGTAAGAAACCTCTGGTGCTCTCTCAATTAAAGGACACCTTAAAACTGTCTATATTTTGTATTAACAACAGGTATGCCCATGAGTTTATTGCAGTTCACTTTAGTTAGTTTTCGTATTTCTCAAGCTGCACTAGTTGGTAAAATTTTCTCAGAGAGAGATTTCTGTACAAAACCTGTTGCCACTCTTGACATTACCTTTTCTGTGGTCTATGGTTAACTGCAGTCTTAACTGTTTCTAGGCTGCATTTCTGTGGGCTGCGTTTTGTAATATTCAGGATGTAACTGCCTTATGATCTAACCAAATGTATCTGTGTTGGGGTGATTGCCATGACCCTCTAGCCTAAACCAGATAGCTAAACAACTTATTTTTCCTTTTAAAATTTGTAATTCACTCAAAGAAATTAAAGTAATTTTCCAACATTATGAAATCTTTCAGTTTTCCTGCTACCAGGTGGCATTATTAACTCAACTGTAGAATAATAATCAGATCAAAACCAACCACAAAATAGAAGCTTCAAAATAACACTCAGAACAATTCTCTAAACTTTTGATTCAGAAATAATGGAATTCATATGAATGAAGTAATATTTAAAAATCCTAAATCTTCTTGAAGGTTTTTTTTTTGGTTTTGCTATCTCTTTTCAAGCTGGAAAACTTAAAATGATATTTTAAAAGATATTTTAATGCTTCTCTTTAAATTATAGAAGGAAAAAGGTAGTTAAAGAAATAATAAAAAGGGAAAAAATTCTTTATATGTTGTGAAATTGGACTGTTGCATTTAGTGGGATAATTTTTTCAGTTTCCTATAAAAATTCCTTAACTAACAGAGATATAGCATTGTTTTCTTCAAGTTTGCTAATAATATTATCACATTTAGTGGATCCATGTATTTTAGAGAAAAAAAAAAACAAAAAAAAAAAAAGAAAAGAAAAGAAAAGAAAAAAATTACCAAAAATATCTCCTTGTATCACAAGGGTAAGAATTCTACTGGATGCAGAGTGGCAGGCCTAACTCATGAAAAAATTAGGCATCCTTTAAGCAGCTTCTGAATTAAATAGCTGCTAATTTCAGGTATTATACTAATTTCAATTTAGCTAATTCTTAAAGTTTAATGCTCTTTTCCTATAGCTTAAGTTTTGTGTGACCTTTCATTTTGAGCTATTGTTCTGCATAAGGACAGGAAATGAGAATTTAACAACTCCCTGTGGATGAAAAGAGCTTGTTCCAGTTGCTTGGAATACTAGAATTCTCGTGTGTGCTTTGTTTCACAAAAGATTAATTCTGGGAAGCTGTGTATGATGTCAAATCTTACACAAATATTTAAGCCATCTTTTCTCCGTATCTAGATCATTATTTTTGTAATATGTAGCAGACCATCTGTGTGTTGTTTTACATTGGCTATATTGACAAATCCAGATGAAGAGCTGGTGCACGCCTGTATCTTGCAAGACCTCTCACCACACTGTGCCCAAAAGCAACACCAAGCTCACAGGTTTTGCTTGAGGCAATCAGTAAGACAGGGATGTGCATGCACATTCCCCTAATGCCTGTAGAGGAGTTTTTGGAGAAGGCTAACCGTACTGTACTGACTGTTCTTTCTGGAGTGTCTTTTTATGTGCAGATTACATGAGGAGAAGAGAATGTATTACAGAAGAGAGTCTGTTTATTTAGCTCCTTTCTCCCAGTGAACCTTTTTCAGTAAAAAACCTGCTGGTAGAAAAAACAAGATAACCTGTGATTGATTTTTGAGAAGAGCTTTACACCATTTTCAGAATGTCATCTCAATCTTTGATAGAGGAAATTTTCCTTAGGCAGATGATGTATAGTAGTTTTTTGGAGGAGATAATAAATATCCTCTCTTACTAATGCATTCCATTTTATTAGCTAGATCAATATTGCTGTAATTTCTAGCCATTAGCATCTCATTGCTGTATAGTTCATAAAAATATTTACATTAACACTGATCAAAATTGCAACAGCATACATTAAAATATGAATGGCATATAATCAGAATTTTCTGTTTCTACAGCCTCCAGTTATTTGTGACCCCAGATATGAAGTTCAAGTTTACACCTAATAGCACAATTATGTAAATCTGTAATTCTAACACTGAATTACAGCTGGTAATGATCAATAATTATATTTATGTATGATGTGAAGTTAATACTGCCACCATAGATTAATATAAACAAGAAAATTATTTCTGCAGTCAAGAGCTAACAAATCATCATAAATAAAGAGAACTAAAACAATCTCTTCAGAGCTTTAATTCCCTCACCACTGTAAACAGATTTTTATTTCTGATGAATGTAAAAGCACTGATTAAAGACAACACATGTCTACAAAAATTGCACAATGGCTGTATCTGTTAGCATAGCTTGATTTTTTCTTTTTTTAAGAATCTTTGAAAACAAATTTGTTTGACACAAATAAAAATCTCTCCAAATGAATGTGGATAATAATTTTCTTGGAAAAGTTCTCAGGGAAAATAAATCTCAAGGAAAAAAGCAGATTAAAAAGAAAACTGTGAGGAACAATCACATGCTGTAGTCCACCACTTTGGAGTTCTTCAGTGTTCTCTAACCTGTAATATGGTTCTTGGCTGAATGGGGCAACAGGGAACTGCTTAATGGGGCAGAGCAGTCCTTGGAGTAGCTGAGTCTGCTTGAGCAGGTAATACCAATAAAGTTTTGGTATGATTTGTTCAGTGTTCTTTCACGAACACAAAATCACAGATACAGTAAGAACTTTCTTTGCCTTTCAAAGTTCCATCTGAACGTTTTTCAGCCTTGCCTTGTACTTGTTAATGTTCAGTGTGTGTGAATTGAAACCTTCTCCCAGAGTGTCTTGTCCTGCAAAATGCAGTTGCAAGGCTGCCCAGAGCTGATCACATTAATACTATGATGACTCCCTTGCAGAATTGGTTCCAAATTTACCTTATAGAAATGGTAAAACCCAGGGAGATATGTGGATGGCTCTAAAAGAAAATAAGCTGTACTTACCCTTCAAGTAAGAAGCTTATATGTCCATCAACATATGAAATGGCAACAATGCAGAAAGCCACTCAGTGTTTGGAGAAGTGTTGGTAAAGAATTCTTGAGAAGAAACAGTGTCAGTCCTGAAGTCCAATTCCTATTTCTTCAAAAGTGTCATATTTTTGAAACCGTGCCATGAAACACAGAGGGTATTACCGCCAAGTACAGAGAAAAATGGGAAAAAATAGGATTAAAATCTCAGAGCAAGGGAAATAATTATCTATCTTTACAAAATGCTAGAAAACATGCTTTTGAATCACAAGAAGAGTGACTTTCTTTGCAGTGCCAATGGGCTGACCCAAAAAGGACCAAACTACTGATGCCATTGAACTTTGTCTCATTCCCTAGCTCTGCTTTTTCTTTGATACATATAAATAAAATTTTAAAGAAATTATTGCCCTTGTGGTGTTTCTTTATAACCTGAATGAAACTTCTATTAAATATTTCTCTCTCTGCAGAAGCAGTGGTTTTTATGCAAACACTTATTTACAGGCTTGGAATAACTGCAAGGCCATGAGTTCAACAGGAAGTCTGTGCTGCAGAGTGTTGTCAGAATATCAGTTAATGGCAAGGTTGTGTATTACTTACTAATTTTTTTTATTGTTTTAGTAAATATGTGGGGACAACAAAGGGAACATAAAATACACTACTTCTTAAAAAACATCATTGCTATTTAACTACAAAGGCTGTAAACATGGTATTGTAGTACCCCCTTTTTGGCACTTGAATGATGGAAGAAAGCTGCCAAGTTTATTACTGTTTTTTGATTGTTCTGACACAGTGCCCTAAGTGGATGAAGAGTTGGCTCACAATTTTCAATTTCATTAATTTCATAATTTCTGCAAGATGTTGCAAAAATGAGAAGCTTAAGAACTAAATATTGAAGAGGGAATTAATGCCTCTTGCAGTGAAAATTGTTTGAACAAAATTGGAAGAGTTGGAATAATTCTGGTATTACATTTTTAAAAAAAGGTTGGTCTTCCCTTTCTTTTCACTTTACTTTCTCTTCCAGCTGTAATATTTCCTTGTAAATATTCTTTCTGGCTAGGAGAATTCTTGATAAATAAATAGCAAAATGTTACAAAACATTTAGCGGCACAACAGAGTGGGAAATTCAAAGAAAAAGAAAACAAAATTGCGACAGACATTCTTTAAATAAAATCTTTAAACATCATTAAACCTATTCCAGGGACTTCAGTATAAATTCAAAGCAGACCTAAAGTTTATCAAGAGGGCAAAACAGAGGATAAATAATAAAAAAGGAGGAAAAAAGAAGTCTTGAGAAGTCTGTGTGAGGCTCTAGAGTACTTATTTCAACATAACTGAGATGATCCTATTTTCTGTTATGTTTTTTAATCAACTTAGTATTGACAGGAAAACCAGGGAAACCCTCTGTTATGGCAACTATATTATGAAATATAGAGTGGACAGCATTGAGAAGTATTGGGCAGAAAATTTTGCAGAAAATTCTTTTATTTTATGTTCATAGTAACTTCAGTGGACAAAAGAGGTGTGTGTCATACTAAAACGAACAAAGAAGTATGAGTAATTATCAAAAGTAAAATAATAATCAGACTTCCTCAATAGATGATTTTTTAATGGGTTTTGTACATGATATTTAGCCAGTATTTCAGAGTAATTACACACTTTGAAACCTTCTCCCAGTACACACTCAACTTGGAAACTAAAGGAGTCTGGAAAAGTATTTCTTTTGGTAGTTTTTCTTCCCATAAAATCTTCATAAACGTTTTTATCATGTCAATATCATCCATATTTGTAGCTAATCTTGTTAATTTAAAGAATCAGTAATGTTTGACATACTAATTATATGAAAGACCATCCAGATAATTCAGGTGGAATTTAAAGGAACCCATCTACGATAGAGTTGAAAGCAAAAGACCTGAAGACACTTTTCTTTTACCTGGATCACCATAAACCAGATTTCTTTACATACCCTGTAATATACCCTGAATACATCTCTGGATGTTCCTTTTCCTGTAGGAATTATTCATTTGCTAGGATGGAACAAGTACTTTGGATTTAATTAGTGCATGCGGTGAAACAAAGAAGACTTGGTTAGAAAAGATGAATATGTTTCATCACAAAATCTTTCATTAAAGCATTTGAATCAAATAATTTAAAATACTTCCATTGCTGAGTACAGAACTTTAAAAAACATTCCTCAAAACATAGGACTCGACCAACCATTAAAAAACAAATATGCATATTAGGACAATGGAAATACCATCTTAATTTAAGCCATGTGCTGAAACATGGCAGTAAAACTGCTTGTCATATTTGCCATAGTAGAAATGAATGTGGATCAAATATAGAGTGTACATGCATGTTACAGAACTTTTCTTTCCATTTTTCTAGCAAATTCGGAAACTGATATAAGAAACCTGAAAAGATGAGGAACTAGTAGTCAAAAGTAACATACCTGAGGGCTAGCCAGAGGCAAAGAGAAAAGAGATAGCTTTGGCCTGTTTTGATACTTCAAGCATTGTGGGGGATTTTGCACATTTCTTCTGTGCAAAACCTTCACATTCTTGAAAGTTTGCTATCAAATCATTCAAAGCAAAACCAGAAATATCCTTCCAATGTCTTATGTAAAGACATGTATTACCAGTGTGGTTTGAAAATAGTGGTTGTGCTGCAAGCTCTGACCCTTGAAGTGCAATACAAGTGCACACTGAAAACTCTTTGGCAGAATATAACAAACCTCTTAAAATTATCCTTGAGAACAAAAAGATTTCTGATAAGTTGTAAAATGAAATTCAAAGCACTGAAATCCGTTTATACAAGAGGTGGTTCGAATTTTGTCTGTATGAGAGATGGCTCACAGTACTCTGTGGTCAAATAGACTAACACAGTGAAAAAGGAAGGATACAAAAGATAATAAGGCAGAAGGACTTATTATTGCATTTCACTACAGTTGAGTACAGTACGATGATGTTGTGGAAAGAGTCACCTAACCCATTGCTTGTGGGTAAAGCAAGCAACAAGACTTCAGAGAAAACTAGTCTGTTTAATTCCAGCAGTAATAGTTTCATTAAGGTGACAACAGTTCATAAACTGATACAGGACATCTGTCCTGGCAGGGAAGCAAGGTTACCCTCCCCTCTCCAAACTCGGTTATCAGGTAGAAGCATAACAAAGAGACAGTCAGAAATCTGATCAGATCTTGGTCAAGGAAATTGCTTCAAAACATGCCCAGGTGTATATTCAGGAGGTGTAAGAAGCCATTCTTGAGATCTATTTTAAAATCAATAAGCCACCAAATTAGACTGATTGTGACAGAAAAAACCCCCAACCAATCCACTTGTGAACCAGTCAACTAAAAAAGCCAAATAGCTAACCTAAAAGACAAAATCACCAAAGTTCTAAGAAGGAGTGAAAGCTGCTGGGAAAGGTGCAGAAAGGAGAGAAACCTCAACTCTGCAGAGAAACCAAATGCCTGCGATATGCAGAATGACTTGGTGGAGGGAAAAAAGAGAATACAGCCTCTCTCCAACTCCAGACATCCATTTACTAGCAATCTGTGCAAGACCAAGCCACTACCTGTGCTGAGGGTTGGTGTGCACTCCCCAGACCTTCCATGAGTGGAACAAGGTCAGGAAAGGGCTGGCCAATCTCTACAGGTTGGTTGCCTAGCAGGAGTCAGTGCTGGTTGTGACTTTAGATTTTTCTGCAGTCTCTCTGAAGAATGACTTCACAGCACAGAGCTGTGATGATGTCTTCAGTAATTAATTAGGCAGAGGAACCAAACACAGCAGCTTCTGTTTTGGGAATTACTTGGGAATAATGCTTGTTCCATGCTTGCATTAAACCCACCATAATTTTCTTCCTAGGATCAGTACTACCTCCTGCCGCTCCCCAAAGTTATCTAGTTGTCTCTCAGGTGATCACCTACAAAGTTGTTACAAATCAATGAAATTCATTAAGGCTCTGCATTGCATTAACTTGTTACATTTTTGTCAGAAGATTTCACTTTTAAGAGTCACAGTTTCAATGTGGAGTTAAAATTTGCCCCTTATGCCACTACAGAAGTGTCTTTTATCTCTTAGTTCAACGCTACATCTTACCTTTAGCAAACATCACACACTTATATTTGTATTGAAAACAGAAAATGCATTGAGGGGCTGTAGCTAAAGTGCTGGTAGGAATATATCGGATAAGATTTGAAGAGATATGAAAAAAAATCAATCCAGCTGTATTCACCATCTGAATGAAACTGCCTTTCAACTGCCTTGCTAACATTTCTATAATATACTCCAGAAAATATATAGATGATTCACTCAAAACTGTTTTGATATCAGTCTTAGAAATCCACATTTAACATCTGTTATCACTTGCAAAGTACCAATTACTAGCACTGCTAAGATCCCATTTTTATTCTTGGTTGCAGTTACTTGTAAAACAGCACAAGATTCCTATGAAATTATTTTAAAATAAAAATTTAAATCCAAAGTAATCTTTTCCAAAACATACATCCTCTGTCCAATTCACATCAATTTCTACAACAGCATTAATTAAAAGCTGTCAAACAATGAAATAATGGCTAGAAACGAAGAATTTAATTGGATGAATTAAATATTTTCTGCATCTGTGTTGAAGACCCACTAAAAAAAAAATATATATTTTTAAGAAACCCCACAGTGATTACTTTGTTTTGTTTCCTTCAGTTTCCTTAGGCATATCACCTAATCTTGCAATTTCCCTGCACTTCAGGAATCTGGCACTTCTGATGTTTTTTGTATAGGGAACTGTCAACTTTATAAGCGAACTCAGACTTTAGAAGAGGGGCCTTCAGGGAGGTTGTTTATTTTCCATTTGTTCTAATTCTCCCTCACTGAAAGCCTAGAAACTAAGATTTTTCACAAACAGACTCTGCGAAACAGGCTTTTTAGAAATTTTTCTAGCAATGCCAGAGACTTCTCCTATCCCATGCTATCCCACAAGAAGACAATACTGGTGGTCAAAACCAGAGCATCAGTAAAGTCCAAAACTGCTGTTACACTATAGTAACTTAATTTAAACATAAACCATCAACTCTCTCCCTAACTTGTCTATTTACCTTTCTGCTTTTATGAGAGGTAATGGAATTTTCTCGATGACCATTGCTTCCCGCGTAAAGCCACCAGACATATTTTTTTCTTGCACAACTGTAAATTATCATGTAAAAATAAGCAAATAAAGCTCAATTTCAAACTCACTTTGAACAGCCCATAGTCAATTCATATCATAAATCTGTAGTTTTACATTGTTAATTAACTTGCAAATTCCTATCTATCTAGCATGTTTTTTCCTTGCTCAGCAAAGAAGCTGAAAGAAATGCTTTACTGTGCCAGCTGCTACTGTTGCTTGACCCCTTCCATTTGATAAAGAACTTTGGTTGATCATCTTACCTTGGTCACCAAGAAGAAACCTGCTGAACTCTGAAACTAGACATGATTATCATCTAGGAGGTTGAACTTATGATCCAATTCATGATCAAAATTATGATGTTCTGAAGGAATTTTTGCATGGTGACTCTTCACCTCTTACCCAAGTGTTGGAGGTTAGGATTTTTCTGTTTTTTCTCTTTCTTTTTGCTCAGGGAATTTTTTGCTATTTGTTGCCCAAGGTGTGGGAATGATGGTACTTAAGAGAGACAAAAGATCTAGCCAAGGAGGAGGGGGAAGTGGGCAGTTTGCTACTGTCTCTGAGCTGGGGGGGCTTTCTTTCAGGAAGGGCAGAGATACCGTAAGATTTTGGCCGGGGGCTGATGGGCTGGGCTCAGCTTCTCACTCTCTTTTGCTCTAGGTACGGGAGGTGAGATGGTGCAGCTGGTGCCGTGGGGAGAATTCGCTGCCATGAGGAGTTCCATGCTTTACTGCTTCTCCTGCCGTGAGTGAGGCTTTGCTCGTAAGAGCAGCTGTTGAACCGGTACCTTGTTGACACGTGATGTCACTGGAAAGGATCCTCAACATCTGCTTGGGTGCCTTGGGGGAAAACCCAGGAACACAACCCCTTCCCATTTCCTGAGGGAGACTTTCCCAGCTGTTTGCGGGAGCCCAGCTGCCACTGCCCAGCTGCCACAGCCCTGCTGTTTTCAGATGATGCTTTGGGTTTTTTGGTACACTTCAATCTGACACCCTATGTCCACCTGACCCCTGTAGCTCCTGCTATGGCTTTGAAGTTTTTCCTACACTTTATTTGCCATTTCGGGGTGTGCTCAACTCTGCTATTCTGGCCTGCTGCTCTGAGTTTCTGACTACAGCCCATTTTGCCACCTGGAGCAGCAGCAGGACCAGCATCCCGATGTGAATAGGTAAAGGAAGCCCCTTTTCTCTCTTCCGCCAGCGGGCCTGCCGTTAGGAGGGGAGAGAGAGGCGGCTGGGCTCATGCCACAGCGCCCCCTGCAGCAGCGGGGGAATCACCGCATGCGCCCTGCATGGCCCGGAGCCACCAGTGCCCCTGCTGGCCATGACTGGGACTGCACAAAGGAAAAAGGCCAGACGGCCCAAAGAAGGCTGCTACTGAGTTTCTGGTTATAGTCGCTGCAGTTGTTGGGGGGTTTGTTGCCTTGTTATACACAGTAGAAATGAGCTGTTGTTCCTTCCCCCATATCTTTGCCTGAAAGCCCTCTAATTTCAAAGTTATAATGATTTGGATAGAGGGGGTCACATTTTCCATTCCAAGGGAGGTTCCCACCTTCCTTAGCAGACATCCATCCTTTAAACTAGGACACCAAGCTTTATTCTTCCCATTATTTATCCCTTGAAAAAAGAGTGGGTTGAAACTTTGTGGGAACTTAGATGATCATGAATTCAACAGTCTTGTCAAATTGAATTGATTTCCTCCATCTTTAGACCAACACCAGGAATTACATAAATATTAGGATACCAAAGAAAACAGGGTGGGATATGAATTTTGAAGAGTATACCACTTTATGTATGAACCGCTAAAAGAAATGACTACTTAAAATGCAATGGGTAGAAAGTACATTTCTATTCGCAGTTGACAAATATATTTCATTCTATTTAACTACTTCTGAAAAGCTCTGTCTTGGGATTTCTGTTTTGTATCACAACACATTATATGCAGAGATAAAATGATTTATTATAAAAGTTGAAAAGTACAAGCTGCTGCAGTCCATCTGCTTATAAGTTCAGCACAAATGCAATGTGATAGAAATACACCCTTTGCAAGGAATCTTACTTCAAAGGGGCTTTCATTCAAGGGTTTTGATAAAGTTATGAAAGACTACTCATCCATGACATTAGGAATCCATAGGAATGTTATGAATGCTATAATTAAAATACAAGCATAAGTCTAATAACGAGAACAGTTTGTGAATCAAGTACAATTCATTTTACCTTTACAAACTGTTGGGGAAAAAAGATTTCAAAAGAGAATAGAAAAGAGTGGAATAAGAGCATCTAATGCATGCAGGTGTTTCTACTCAATGAGTAAATAAGGCCAAGCAACTATCATTTCCTCTTACATACAAAAAAGCTGTGACACTAGGGGTGAAAAACTCTGTTTTAACAAATGTAAGAAATAACACAATATAATGGGAGGGAATAAAAGATAAGTTATTAAGTTAAAACAAATATTTTAGGTATTTGATTACAACCTCTTTTTAAAGCAGATTTCCTCCTTTTCTGGGGAAGACAACCAAATCACAGAAAGTCTTTGACAATATTTGTCTACACTTCTAATACAGTAACATGCATAACTACTCATACCACACAAGGACATGATGCTACGTATGACCACACAGCAATTTGAAGTGTTCTATTAACTTGCAGTGAGGGAGAATTTTATTTGTGATCCTATCTCTTTCCTTTCAAGAACTTTGGCTTGTGAGACCACTACTGTGTCAGGCAAAAGGATGAGGTCTGGCACAGGAAGAGATATTTTTTTATTCCAATAAATCCACCTTTGATTACAGTGGAGTTGTCAGAAAAACATTAGCAAGTAAATGAGCTTTTTGAACATACTCTGGAATACTGGGAGTTAGCTTTCCCCACAGAAATAATGTCAATGAAGTCTGCAAACCTTCACATGTTAATAAGAAGGAAACTCATACCTTCTATCAGAAATCCCTCCAATGCAGACATTCTCAGCAAAGAACAAAGACAACTCTGTGTCCTTGGAAACAAGATATTGCTTTGGGTGCAAGTAACTGACATGGGATGTGGGACTGACAAAACATAAGAGACTGAAATAATTAGTTTTTTTATTAAAATGTGTTTCTTTGATGCTCAGCTGTATAAGAAGGTGTAAATGTTTATATACTATAATTGACTCTTCCTTTTCTCACATGTACGTCCACAAGTTTCATAGCCCTGCTTTTTAAAAATATCTTGGAACAACTGCAATTGTGGAAGCTGAACTTTGAGGTCTTATGAACTGATCACTTGCTTTGTTCAGTAGGATTTGGCTCAAACCACCTGTAATCAGTTAAGAAAACCAAAACAAACAGTCCTGTGAGTCCCACCTCTAACACATTTAAAATAAAACTGGCCTTAGGAACTTGCAGACAGACATCAATACAGAAACAGATATTGTAATCACTCATTTCTTTCAGGCTGTACCTCAGTCAAGACTTCTGGTTTTGGGCTCCTTTTCACTTTCAATAAGTTCTAAAAATGCACAAAATATTTTTAAACAATTTAGCTTTTATATTGTAGTTTTAATTTATTTCCAAACTTTGACCTTAATAATTTCAGATATTTCCCGTATTTCTAAACTTAAGATTGTCTTTTTTAAAATTTCTCTTGCTACTGTACATCTTATCACTTTCTACCATCTACTTCACTTCCATTTTTTTTCCTATTATCTTTTTTTCTCTATTTCAAACCATTTCCCAGGACAACAGCCCTACACTCCTGGATCTTCTAATTTTTAGTTTACCCTCTCAATATTCTACTTCTTTCCCCTAGTTTTTGCCTCCTCTCCTGTATAGGATGCATGTATTTTAATACCATACAGCAGAGAACATCCTCTGAGAGAAAAAGATAATGTAAGATTATATGCAAATAAGAAAGTTGTGACAGAGACAAAATTAAAGTAACTCAGTATATGGGTTAATTACAACGATGTTAAGGTTTTGTTCCTTTTCATTGTGCTTTGAAATAATTTTTGGGGTGAATTTCTGACCCTTTCACTTGTCTATTAATTTGAAGTGTATTTTCTACCTTCTTCTCCCCCCCCCAACCCCCGCCCAAGGATTCTTGTCTCTTGACCATTTTTCAACATGTCAGCAAAGAAATCTCAGGACTGTATTCACAAAACTTCAGCACAAAATGGAAAGAAGAAAGCTGTCTTTTTAAAAGCAAACTGAAAAATATTATTACTGAAAAAAATATTACTGAGTGCGTGAGGTCTTGTGGAGGGAAGCTGAGCTTACAGTTAATACTATGTGTAAAATAACCAGGAATTAAATGCTAACTTTTTTTTTTAAATTATTAAACTTTTCTCTAGGAAAGAAGATGAATTTTCATTAAGATATTGCAGGAAATTTATTTATGTACAAAATAATAACTCATCAACAATAATCTCATCAGATTATTCTAGAATCTGAAAGTTCAAAGAAATAGAAATTTCAAAGCCCTTTACACCACTACTTAACTGTGTCCTGTAGAATCTTACTAGTAAAACTTTCTCTAATTCACAGCAGGTGTCTTTCTCAAGCAGATAATTGAGGTGTTTCTGTTATGCTTCTATGCTGCAATTACTGAACTTCTGAAAAAAATTTCATGACCAGATTTTTATCAAATCAATTGTTACTTTGACAAAAATTTGAACATTCATGCTCAGTGGTAATATTCTGTCTCTAGCTCACCTAATTATTTGCCAGTATTTCAATGAGTGTTAAATATAGAAATCACCATTTTAAAATTTCAGTACAAATCGTTTTTTATTTGATAAGGGAAACTTTAAGGTGGCCTCTGGGTACAACTTAAAATATAAGATTTTGTACCTAGCTTTCAATTTTTTTAAAATTTTGCTTTTCACAAGTAGAAAGCGCCTAAGACATCGGAGGCAGAGATAGTGTATAATTATGTATAAGATATTAAGGAGGAAACTTTAATCCAAATTTAATGATAATTCCAAATGTTACTTTGGAATTATCATTATTTTTGATTTTTACATCTGAAATGGACAAAAAATTTTGAAAATGATTTTCCATAGGATTGATTTAACACATTGTCAGTGGCCCACAGTTTGTGCTGCGTATGGGTTCAGGGTTTTTTTTAGATGGTAAAGTATCACCTGTCTTGCCAAAAGCTATTAATAAATGCTTCATTCATATAGGATGCTTATGCAGGTATAGTGGAGGTATGTAACTGGCAGCAGAATAAAGGCAGCATCCTCTTTATTTCCTTTGCAATCCTAATTCTGTTGCCTTCAGCAGAGTTAACTTCTGAGTAACAATTGAAGTAGTGAACAATTAAGCCTATATATGGCCTTTTACAAGAAATAAAAAGCCTGAGAAAAAACTCAGCCATGCCAGAAGCAGGGCAAGATTGTATTATAATGGTGAACTCACCATTTCAGCATAATGGTGACTTCTTTTTTACATCAGCTTTCCTTTCCAGTTTTGTGTTTTGAGAAAATAAAACTGCAAGGAATAATTTTAAAATCAGCTTGTTAGTCCCAGTTGGTGGGCTTACCCTGTGAGATTTTTTTATTAAAAACCAAAAAACATTAGAATTAACGGGAAGGGTGAAGATAGGAACTTTGAAAATTAAAAATTAAGCCCTTGGATCACAAAACTATTTTTCACATTTCACAAGTCATATCTTGGGTGCTTCCAAAAAGCCTTCATATAGCTTATGCATAGCATATGTGTTGGGCATGTTCTTATATTTTACAAGCAAAAAGATTATATGAAAAAATTTAGGCCCAAAATTATTTTGCATAGACTTGAAAGATTAAAGATCATTTCACCTACACAGCTACCATCTCACTTAAATTTGTATCCAGTCTTCAGTAATTATGAACACACAAACAGACACACACACACGCACAGAAACACACACACACACAAACACATGCACACACACACTGTAGCTATGTACTATTCTAGACTGAAAAAAGGTCTTGTATAAATGAAATCTCTATGCACTTCTGTGAGAAGCAGCAGAACTAAAGAGAAGGATCCATTAAGGTGTATTGTTCCAAATTTCAGGGTGTGTATTAAATACTGACAAATACTTTTCTTCCCAAGAGGAAGAAAATGTCAAGTTAATTCAGTTTTGAACATTTATTTCAGAAAAGAGTATAGATTTCTGTACTAAGATATTAACCCACTTCTGCTATTCATAAGATGACCTCTAATTGAACTGTGAAAAGTAAACGGCAGGAATGTTTCCTGAAAAAGTTTAGTGAGGATATAAGAGATTAATGAATATATTTGTGTTGGACACTCTCCCCTGTATAGCATAATCAGAGTGATAGAATCACATTATTTATTGGTTTTTTTTCAGATCATTTGCAATGTTAATTTATATGTGTTTGATATCGCTTTTGTCTTCTAGTTGTGTGTTATTCTGAGAAATCCCTGGGGAAGGAAAGGATTTATATGCTTTGTGTACAGATTCTGCAGACTAAGCACTCTGGCATAATTATTTTTGGCATTCACTAACTGATTAAAACATCCAATTTAACTCATGATCAGTAAGATTAAACCTTTTTAATATACCTCAAAAGTAAACTATCATTTGCTACTCAAACATCCTTTTCTGCACATGTCCCTAATAAAGCTGTTATTTTATTTTGTTAATGTACCTTTTAACGAGGATCCCCTTTTATTTCTTCCTCTGGGCAAAACTGCCTTTTCTTTTTTAGAGAGGTAGGAAAAAAGATGAGCTGGAAGCTGACTGTGCTACTGCATATCTTTCTAATGTCATACCTCTTAGAAGTTACCTCTTTCGTGTGTGTGTGTCTGTGTGTGTGTGTCTGTGTGTGTTCTGTACAGACTCAGCTGTTAAAGAAGACATCCTTGCTTTGTGTTTACTTGATGTACAGACAAAAGCACAAACAGCTGTTAGGAGGAAATAATATTTTGAAAAATCATTTGCATGACTCAGAAGAATATTATGCAGGCTCTTATTTTGTTCCTTAATAGTTTTTTTTTAGTATAAGTTACATTTAAATTTTGTAAGAAAGCCATTTGAAAGCATGTCCTGAATGCTTTAGCATTGAAACTTGAAGGGAAGAAAAATAGTCTCTTTGAGAGAATGGAAAACCCTCTTCAGCCCTACATGATGAAGGAAACACTTTTTGCAGAGCCCAAAAGAGCATGAACACACAGAAAGTTATGGCTGGAAATAAAATTACACAATGCTTTTGATCAGCACAAATAGTGTTTGCTTACCTAGGACCGACATGGAAGTCTAAGACAGCCATAGGACAGCCATAGTAAATATAAGGACAAAGTGGTGAGTGTAGGTTTTGCAGAGTGTTAGTCAGATATATTTTGTTCAATTAGCTCAGAATGATGTATCTGAGATTAAAGATGCCTTGTTTTAGAAAAATTGGGTCAACTTGGCTTTCTTATGTAAGTGATGCTGCTTACGTGATGCCACCAATCCAAGCTTCTATCACTGATACAGTTCCGTGAAAGAATTGTATCTGACCTGCATGAAATACACTTCTGAGATGAGAGCTCTTAATGTTTCAAAACTGAGGCAAAAGTTGGGCAGTGGTTCAGAAAGTATTCAATGTGAAATAAGCCAATGTGAAATCAAACACTGATGTTCAGAATTAGTATATGTTTCCCTTATTTGTCTTTCCACAGAGAAAAGGGTTGTCATAGAAGCAAGATACTGTCAGAGTTTAGAAACTTGAAAATATAACTCTTTGTGTCTAATAAAAACAAAGAAAACAGCTTCTGAGAAGGCAGCTCCAGGCAGCTCTCCATGCCCAGCCAAGTTCATTAGCAGGCTGCACTCTCAGCAGTGATGCAATATGCCATTACCCTCTGCTTTAACTGATTTATTTTAAGTACAGGAAGAAAAGTCAAGATTGGACACAGAAGGAAACAATTGTTTTTGGCCCGTTGTGGTGGAGTTTACATGTAGAGGTGACTTCCAGCCTAGTTGCTGAAGGGAAAACAAGTACAAATATCTGTGCCTTGGCTGTTAGGGTCTGATTATAAGCACTGTGCTAGAGAATTCATGGATTATTCATGTGTAATTACAGATAGCTATTGTGCTCTTTTAAATCATCCCTATAGCCCATTATGGTCCATAACAACTGAAATAGCAATTGTCATAGTAAGGTTTGGGCTCTGTCATGGAGTGTAGGGTCTAATCAATAATGATGAATTGCAAAATTTAGCATCAAGCCGGAGAAAGTCTAGTTGCCTCTTGCCATAAATCTGTGCAAATATCAAGTTGCGCAGCTGCTGTATCTGGAAATCTAAAAGGCAACACTCTCCCTCCACCCCCCATGCATGCACCTCTATAAAAGTTGAAAAAGGAGAAATGTGCAATATGTCCATTCTAATAATCCACATGCTGTTAAGTCACTTTTCTATTTATTCAAAGCAGGGTGAACCCTAGGTTGTTTTCAAGGTCAATTCCAGGTGAAAGGGGGGTCATCTGGAGGCCACCTCGACTCCCATGCAGGTCAATAACGTCTCCTCGCTGCCCCAGAAGACAAGCTGCTCACACCCAATCAATCCACAAACGCTCCTGCGCACCCAGTGTAATGAACAGCGAATAAATGTAGCCTATCATCACAAAACATGCTTTTTAAGTACCTTCCCTTTTCATGTAAAACCTCTAGCTGTCAAATTCTACATTCACTCATCCAGCAGTGAGTAGCAAAAGTGAGAAATCAGGCTCTCATTGGGGTTGGTAAAAGGTCATTGCTGACAGACACGGAGGTTAAACTGCCGAGTTAAAATACTGTTCATTACCCACTGCAGCTTTTTGCTAACTACACTTCTTTGTGTTACAGTCAAGCAGTACATCAATATGCTCCTCCTCCTAATTCATTAACAATTGTTGAATTGTACAGGAGGGGGAAAAAGGAGGATTGATCTTTCATACCTTTTTAAAATCTCTTTTCCATGTCAAATACTTTTACATCTTTATCCACTCTGTATTAAATACTCTGCTTACAGGCTGTGCTGTCTGCTTGAACAGTTATAATTATAGGTACAATTCCTGAAGGCAGAGACGGCCAGTTCATATGAAACCCCAAAGGTCTGGGGCTGCTCAAGCAATGGTTTCTTTTCTCTTACCCTTTTTATTAATTGCCCTTAGAATAGTGATATCTGTATTATGACAAACTAGAAATTTTGCGTCAAAATTGTGTCATATTAAAAGAGGTTTGGATAAAAGAAATGCTTCTCCTCCAGATGAAGCAAATTGGTTAAAACCAGACATAGCATACTAAATTGATATTTAGCTGAAATAAAATGCCTGTGTCCTGTTCGTGCTGACTAGGAAACATCTTCATCAAATGCCATCTTTGGTGTAGATCTCAAGACACTCCCGAATCTAATATTTTATTAAGAAATTATTAATATCTGCATTTTTCCACTATTAAAAAAAATATATATATCCAAAAGATATTAGAGCAGCAAGGAATCATTTGAGTTCAAATGGAAACAGCAGTGAAGGTTTCATTTGTACCAAAGGCAAGGATTTGGTGGGAATTCTTAACAGTAAGGACCAATTTCCCAAAACGAATTTCCATTCTTTGATTAATTAATAAGTATATGTGATTCGTTTTATTGAAATGCAAAAATTTTGTATTCAAAAATAACCATCTTCTAAAATATATTCTACAAAGCAACAGAAAAATTATCTCTAATCATGAATAAAGTAAACATTTATTTATGTGCACAATGTAACAATAGTTTTGACTCAACAAATTGCCATTATCTATTTAAATCTCAAAAAAAAAGCATTCAGAGATATCTGCAGGAAAATATATCTTTTTTTCTTTCTCTATGCTTTTTCTCTCAGTGGGACTGAAAATAAAATGTTATGACTTAAATCACAAGAGGCTAACATCATTTTTAGCAACAAGGGCTGCATAATTTCAAGACTGTGAGTGAGTGGCTGACTTTAACTAAAATGTTTCAGTTCTGTGCGTATATAGGTACATAAATAATTCAGAATTAATCCCTGCAGAGGGGACAATGGGAATCGTAAATTATCCATGTGCCGTCCTCAGCGTTAGAGGCAATGAACCTATAGTAACAAACTATGAGTGTTACTCATTACATACATTTCACAGACACCTTAACCTTTTGAATATTAATTTCCCTCTGCAGCTTGTAGCTAGATGGCATAATTTCTTTCCCTTTCCCTTTCCCTTTCCCTTTCCCTTTCCCTTTCCCTTCCCGTGCCCTTTCCCATTCCCTTTCCACTTTCCCTTTCCCTTTCCCTTTCCCTTTCCCTTTCCCTTTCCCTGTTCCCTTTCCCTTTCCCTTTCCCTTTTCCCTTTCCCTTTCCCTTTCCCTTTCCCTTTCCCTTTCCCTTTCCCTTTCCCTTCCCTTTCCTCCCCTCCCCTCCCCTCACATTCCCCCTTCCCTCCCCAAAATTACATACAGCCCTTCATGTACTCAGAGCTTAGGTATGTGTAGAAAAACTGGCTTAACTCTCTGGCGCAGTCTGATGCACATAAATCCTGAGCTGTGGCTACTTATAAACACCAACAGTATTTTGGAACCTTTATCATAAGTGCCATAATCATTTTACGATATCTAAAGTTTCCAAGTTTCCCATCAGAACGGTGGAAAGTGTATTGCATCAAAATTCAAGACATATCACAATAATATAGCTTCCAACCTAACATTTTTTCTCTGACAGGATGTTTTGGTTTTCTTGTCTTTGGTTGGTTTTTTAAACTCTAAATATGGCATATAAGAATATTTTCCCCCTAAAAATGGGATTCAGAAGGAGATATTAAGTAACTCACCACAAAAAACCTTGGTCAAACCCAGGAAACAAATTATACTGACACTTGCACATTTTATGTTTAGTTGAAATTATACCCTGGCTGTTCCGTAAATCCCAGCTTCTCTTAGGGAACTCTACTGGGGCTTTTCGTAAGAGGGTTTAGAGGATCAATATCCATTTGGTAAGCTCATGATGCTATTTCTGTTAAAAAGTGGAACAGAACAATACTGTCAGGAGGTTAATCCCCTGATTTCAAGGGGACTTTATTCACATGAATAAGAACTTTGAGTTCAGGCGAAGCTCTGTTAGATGAATATTATGTATTTCCTACTGCCTATGTATTTTCATATATTTTTCTGTAAACTTCTACAGCTACTTTGACAGAAACAGAAATGCTGGGCTAAGAAGATGTTTGGCCAAACCCAATAAAAGGTAATAATATTTTTTTTTTGCAGGTGCATCCAGAGAAGTGATTTGCTCCAAGTTAAAGTTATCTCCATCTGTGTCGGTTTTGGAGGGGGTAGAGTTAATTGTCTTCTTAGTGCTTGTGTTAGGCTGTGTTTTGGATTTCTCCTCAACATAGAATTAATAATATAGAGATATTTGTTATTGCTGAGCAGAGCTTACACAGAGCCAAGGTCTTTTCTGCTTGTAGTGCCACACTGGCCAGGAAGTTGGGGGTGCAGGGGACATTGTAGGGAGGCATAGCTGGCACAGGTGGCACAAATTGATCAGATGGATATTCCAGGTCATATGACATCATGGTCAGAATATAAAATGGGGGAAAGGAAGAGGAAGGGGGGGACATTTGTAGTGGTGGCATTTGTCTTCCCAAGTATCCATTCTGCTTGATGGAGCCCTGTTCTCCTGGAGATGGCTGAACACCTGCCTGCCATTGGAAGGAGTGAATTAATTCCTTGCTTTCCTTTGTTTGTGTTTGTGGCTTTTGCTTTCGTTATTAAATCATCTTCATCTCAACTTATGAGTTTTCTAGCTGCTACCTTTTCCATTCTCTCACTGATCCTGTTGGTGTGGGAATGGGCTTGGTTGCTGGCTGGGCTTAAACTACCAGATACATGCACTAGAAATGCTAGTACACAAGAGTATTTTTGCACTTAGCAAGGAAGATAATTTTAAACTGATTTAGATTTTTAAATTTTTTGAGCAACAAAAATTCAGATGCCGAGTTTCTACATGATGGCAAAACACAATTTAAAGTATCGCCTTGTCACCTTTTAAAATTCCTCTGAAATATACCAATTTAATCCATTTATTGGAATAAAAACAGCTTTTACTCCACCATGTTCAGAAAACTATGTCAGACAATACACTAAATCAGAAATCATCTTAACCAAAAAATTAGGTACATTTTCGGGCAGAAAAAATGAGTATAAAGTACTAACAAAATCAAGGTTGGGTTGTTATGTTAAGAAGATTAAAAAAAATAGTATAGAATTTATATAAAATGAAATTGCAATAATTGTGTGCTGAAAAGATAAATCATCTTAACCCACTTGACTGAGAGTTAGATGGTTTCTCTTCTTAGAGAAAGAATCCTCATGAACCACAGCCCAATTATTTAATTTCCCTTACTAATTATGGAAAGTACTCATTTCTTGGCCTCAAGCACTAGATGATGTATCTCTGAAGGGCTGTGCTGTCCAAGATTTATCATAATCTGTGACTGTCCTTATTTAATGAGAATAAAAATAAATACTTCAGTCTAGACTGGTACATTCTCTTATATATTACAACTCAAAGCATTTTCTTATGTGAGGTAGTTGAAAAGATTGGGGTATTAATAACATGCAAAAAAGCCCAAGTACAGCTAAAGAACAAATTTTTCACTGGCTCCAACAATATTTTCTATGGCCCACCATGACCTGGCCATAACTTCTCACAACATGGAGAAGTTATCTGCCATCATTCATTTAAACACAATTCCATATAATGTTAGATCATCCTGTAAATGCATGTAGTTATTCTGGTTTCATGTTCATTCAATGGATATCCTCAATTAGTGGATAGGAGGTGCCTAAAAGGAGATGGACAATACCAAGGAAGAGCTAAAGAACTGATCTGGCACACATAAAGTATATTGGATCCTGCAGTGGGGTTCAGAGGGTTATTTTCCTTCTTGAAAAAAAGAATAATCAATACAAAAACTTCTCTCTGATAGTAGAAAAAGCAGCTCTTCAAAGATGTTCTTCTATGTCCACATCTTACTTTGAGCAATGCATGAGAGGAAGGATTCACCTGCTAGCACATATTTCTGCAGCAGGACTGTTTGCACTTGTGTCTTCGCAATCACCAGAGAAAATAATTTCTGTGGCACAAATGACAATCTCAAATCACATATCTAAACTGCATTGATTGAGTGATGTCCTACATGTGCCTGATCACTTAATTTCTTTCCACTGCTGTGAAAGGAGCCCTGACACAGCTGTCTAGAGCTGTAGACAGGAGAAGTTATGTGATAGAAATGCCACACAAACTATCCCAGTCTAGCCCAAAAGTATTTACTTGGAGCAAATAGTATTACTCTCTTTCAGCATCAAATGTGAAACAGGTAAAAATAATAGGAAATGGCTTCATGTATACAGGGTAAAAATCTCTCATTCTTTGTGTAAAAGTAGTGACCCAGTCCAAAACAATGCTGGACTGACAACCTGCAAACTTTTTAACATAATTTACCAGACAGTTTGCAAGCTCTTTTAATAGCACTTTATGTCAAACTGTTTTTCTACAGTGTTTTAATCAACTGTTCGTTCTGCTCTCATAAATTTTCTTCCTAGGTTTTATCCTACTGTATAGGAAATGGAGAGGATTTTCTGGGGGTTATGTTACAACAGGGCACTTTAAAACCATTATCATAAACACAGCCACACTTTTTCTGAAATGCTTTATCTTCGGGTCAGATATAAACATAGCTGTAGTGTAGACTTTTTAAAAAATAAACAAAACTGACTTCTATTCCATCAAAATATATATTTTCCAAGTAAGCTTTTAATTATTATCAACCTTTTATTGTGAAGAATCTGTGGACAATATTTGAGCCTATGCCTGGGAGAATCTGATCTGATCATTTGCTTGTCAGATGCTTGTCTGTATTATACCCTAGTTTCATAGAAAGAGTTGGAAAAATCTGTCAAACTATAAATTGGATGAATGATAGGACTATTAATAAAGAGAGTGGTTTGGGAGTTTGTACCTCATGTTTGGAGGTATTTCAATATTATCTGAGAAGATTGGTAGAGAAATTTCCAAAAGTTAATCTTGAAACTTATGAGTCCAGGCAAATTAGAATAAATGAACAAAATCTGTACAATAGGAAGCAATGTATGATAAAGATCATAAACAGCTGTTGAAAGGACATGCAGAGTTGGCCAGTCCTGGACATATACTTAAGAAATGGTTTGAATGAAAACAAACATACGTAGTTCAGAAAGTAAAAAAAAAAAATAGTAAAAAATAGGTTTAAGACAAAGGGAGAACTAATCAGAAAAAAAGATTAAAATGGAGGATATCATGATCAATGAGTGATGGACTTAAAAGATCAGAGAATAAAATGTATTATCCTGAAACTAAATTATATGATGCCTCTGCTTCTCATTTTAGATTGCTCGAGCACAATCAAGGTCATTTCCAAAACCAAACAATAACAAGGAGAAACAAGCTACTATTTCCTTATTAAAACAAAATCAAGTCCAAACACAAACAGGATAATACCAAATATCTGATTTTAGAAATAGCAGATGATAACTGAGTATCTGTCCTAGCAGTAACATGTCCAGTAGGAGCATGAAATGAGGTGAAAAAGAGAACAGCAGGGAAGGGGAAGTGATCAAAATATCTCCTCATCTCTAACTGTGTTTTTTTCTCTAACAAAGAAAACTGATCAATAATAGAAATGTGATATTAAGTGTGGTTGGAAAAATATAGTTAATTACTCGTAAGACTATAACTTATGTTACTTTTGAGAAAAATAATAGTTAGGATAATACTGGCCATGATTATTGCTGATATATCTACTGAGATTTTCTACTTGTTGCAACAGCATATTGTCATAATAACATACTACACTGGCAAATTTCACCTGACTTCATTAACATACCTTTATCTAAACCTGCCCACATCTGAGAGCATTAGAGTACGTAGTTTTAACTGGAATGTCACAGGCACTGTTTCACTGTTTCATACCATCTTGAACTTTGCACAGCTCACTTCACAAGAGAGAAGGTATGGGAAGTGCTGAGTATTAATGATGATCGTACTTAAGAGTACAATGCTGAGACACAACAGTCCTTATATTACATGGAACATGCCCTGTCTTCTGAACCTGAGGTAGTTTAGTATTCCCTTTTTCATAAATTAAATTGGCTTATTTACCACACAGTGAACTGTACAAAAGCGTTATGCTAAAACCTGTAAGATAGTCAAGCAAGATTCTGTGTTGAAAAAAATCTGTCCTCTGATGGTGGAGCATCTATTCATAGTACTCACCTTTGAAAAATTAATTCAAAGACCAGAGCCATACACACTGAATTGTTTTTAATACACTGAATGTCCATTTATTCTGTAATCTGTCCTGGCATGCAAAAGGGAAACTAACGAAATCTCAAAATCCCCTCTTCAATTACTTCTGGAAAAGAGAAAACCAAGTAATACTAGAAAACATAAACTTGAAATTGAACCATGAACAACAATATAGGTCAGATTAGGATTAACATCAATTTTTATTAACAGGATATACTCGATATCCAATACATATCAATATATTGAAAATGCATGCAGCCATTTTCAAACCAAAACTACTTGCTCAGACATCATTAATTTTACAGTCTTCTTCTGAAGTCTCAACTGTCTGATGACACAGGCCCAGAATCATCATATTACAGGCACTACACCTTAGGATAATGGAAATAGGTAAATCTCCAAGTAATCCCATTAGACAACTTAATTTTTCTGTAAATAGAAATTAAAGACTGTAACATTAAGGTAAACAATATTTCTCAGATCTAAATATTTTAGACTAGGTTTTAGTACTTTGGAAATGAAAACATTAAAACATTTTGGGGTTTTGTTTGTTTTTTATTTTTTCCCAGAGGAAGAGGAAACAAAAAACCCCAACACCTTAAAAAGGTGTTTGGAAGCTCATAAGGAAAGGTGAATTGGGTAACTAAACAGAGCAAACGTAGCAACAGTAAGTCTGGCTGATTCGGCTGGTACATATACAAAAAAAAATTAAGAAGGTAAGTAAATACCTGTTACTTTGTGAATTCATAAATTTACAAAATTCACATAGTTCAAATATTACACTAAACTGGAGATAGTGTAGAAAGTAAAGAGATATGGCTATCCAGGAGTCAGGAAAAAAATTAATTACTTCAGGCTTGTTGGATTTTCAGGAACTACAAAAAGAAGTAACTTGACATCTGGTTTCAGATGCTGTGAGTGAAGGCAATCTCAGGACTCAACATTATATAAAAAAAAAAACTACATTATGAAGTATATTAAAATGATGACAAGTAATGCATGATGGTTTTTATGTGGCAAGCTAATTAACAAACAACATAAAAATTAGCAATTTACACAAGTGCCCCATCAAGGAAAGCACTGATGGGGTACCTTCAAGTGGCTTAAATCCTCTAGTACTCATTGTAAAGTTTGCCTAAATATTTGAGTATCTGAGACTCTGAACTAAAAAAAATATTTAAATAGAATAGTAGAAATACTACAACACTTAAAAACTCCAAAAGTATATATGATGATAGGAGGAAGGGTGGTCTTTAGATCATGACTGCTTCATAATTGATGAAGTTCAGGGGGAAAAAAACATGACACAGACATAAAAGGCTATTTTATAAGGACAAAACCTAAATACTAGGTCCTCATAGCCTCAGGGGAATGCTTGTTTCACTTAACTAAATTCTTTTGTTTTCCAAACTCCCCAAGTTCATTTAAATTTATTTTCCAGAGATAGTCATCCCAGGATTGTATTTAATTTTGGATCTTTGGTTATGTTCAAAGAAAATCTTTCTTTCATTTATGATCCCACTTCACTGCATCATCACAACTTTTGAAAAAAATGTTTAGATGGTGAAGTGCAATATCTTTTTTAGTTTAACTTTTCCCTTTCAGAATATTCATTAATATGTCACTGTCATCTAAATAGAAAAGAGAGAGGGCTAGAGAATCAAATATCTGGATCAAATGTTGCACTGCTCTCAAAAGCACTTTTTCCTATTCCTTACCTCAATAAGCAGGTGGAAAAATCAGAAGGTTGCAAACACCTGCACTGAGCCTCGTGTATTTTCTATTTTATTACAAAAACCTAGCAGTAAAATAGCATGTTTTCCCCTTTGTGAGGGGACACCCTTCTCTCTGCCTCTCACTTTTTGCTAGTTTGTTTGCTACTGCTGAATGATGGTTGGCTGCCCAGTGGAAAGGGCATTCCTTTGCAACTTTAAAGGCAAAGTAGAAAAAATGACATTAAAAGCCTGGCTTGGGTCTGATTGATGCACTCTTATATTTGAAGTTCACTCACAGCTTTGTGCTAGCAAACCAGGGTCACTCCATTCAGTCCTTTAATGAGACTGTGAACGAACACTTGCAGCTTTGTAGGCCTTGTTTTAATCAGAGATTGAGAAACACTCCTGACTGATAGTCTTCAGGATCAGATCCAGACAGAACACAACATCCTCAATCTGGCCTCTGAAGGTGGGTTGTGCAAATCTTTGTGATGTATTGGAGTATTTGCTGAGTGCAAGCACACGTGATATAGTTCCTGTTTCTGTCGGCAAATAAAAATTTTTCACTCAGCAGGAATAATCAGAGCTAACTTGAGAGGAGAAATAACAAAAGCTCAACAGCCCTTAGCAACTCAGCATGGCATAGAGGGATTTAAGACTTTAGCATTTTATCTCTATCAGTATGAAAATGTATGAGGAAATCTGAACTTTGGAAGTGCAAATAAACACATTTAACACATTATAAACCACCTATTCTATGACTCTTGGGTCTTTTTCTATTTTTTCCTTTTCTAGCCTCCGTCTCCTAAAATAATAAAGCTGGTTCATTAATTTGGATTTAAGCTAAAATCGATTTGTTTTGACAGAGTTACTTTGAAGGTAAGAGAGCAAGTGTTTGCAATATATTTTTAGCATTTCTAAAATGATAAGAGAGAAAAATAATTTTCTTCTTTTCATAAGGTTTTTCTTTGCAGCTCCTTCAGTTTACTTCCCTTCTCTTTGCTGAGAGATGAATCCAACCCAGTGCTTGAAATTGCTGAGGATATGATGATTTTAAAAATGCTAGGTAGCTTACCTAAATCTAAGCTAGATAGTTGCATTCTCCAAAAGTAAAAATCACTGTCATTTTAACTAAAATATTTACCTTTCTTCCTAGAAAATAGTGTGTCAATGCATGTGGTTTGTAATCACAAATGCTTCACTATAGAAGAAGAGACTTTGGAAGAGAAAAAAAGAGAAAAGAGAAAAGAGAAAAGAGAAAAGAGAAAAGGAGGAATTTTTTTACATGGGATAGTAGATCATTAAAGAAATGTAAGAAAAACAAATTCACAATCTTATATTAACCTTGAAAATAATTTGAAACATTGAAATTTTAATACAGTTTCTCATTCTGATTACATGTCATGCCTGTATTACTATATTTGCTTTCTATATCGCCCTTTTTCTTGTTTAATCTGCAAGAGTTGCATCTGGTCCACATGCTATTATCTACACTGTGCTATCTGTGCCCTTACAGCAAACACAGCTGTATTCCTGTCTCCTCTGAGCTGCGTTCCAGGGCTGGACATCACAACCTCCTGCACTTGCATGTCATCCCTGTGACACATTCTCCTCCCATGGAAATGTTCTAAAAAGTATTTCTTCATAACAGCAACAGAACAAGAGTGGATTTCCTAGCCAAGTAAATAAATTAAAAGGAAAAAAATGAAAAAGGAAAAGAAAGGGTGTAGCCTGTCCTAAATTTAGAATTACTTCTTTGGTTTACTCCAGATTTCTCTTCAAAATACAGTTTTTGATAGAGATGTTTGTTGTGAGCTATGAAGAGATTGCTTCTGTATGGAACAATTCAGAAATGTAGATCTAGAAAATCAAGCTTATAATGGGAAATGCAATTAGCTCTAAAATGAAACTAGAGCCTGCAATAAACTAGTGAATTCCCTCAAATAAACAGATTTACAATTCCAAATGATACATTTCAATTTCTCTACCAGGATTTGCAAAGGCTTTACCTGTTAGCACCAATTTTGATGTCAAATGCCCGGCTGTTAGGATCACTATTTGTTTTCATTCCCAGTAAACTTCTTTTCCATCACTTTTTGCATACAACTACAAAAAAACTTTTATGAATAGATCTAGCTGCTAACCACTTACTCAGAGCTGAAAGCAGCAATCTGTTATGAATCATTCTGTGGGTATCAGAAGACAATGAGTTCTTTCACATCTACTGTTTTAATTCTTTCTCTCTAGATAATATCCCTTATTTCAATTACAATGTTTATCTTTTGAAGGCAACTTACCCTCCCCCTAATTGCAGTATTCCTAGAAACACCTGGCACTTTTTTCCTTCATACTTTACAGCTCAGTATGAAAAACATCATCCTTAAATCTTTGCTATTTCATGGGCTACAACACTGAAGAAAGTAAATATTGTTGCCTAGACCATAATTTACTGTCCACATCAACCTGACCTATGACAGATATGGCACCCCCATTTTTAAGCCTTTTGCAGAGTGTTTGAGATGCTGCATTGTGTTTCCTAAGGGCAGATGTTGAATTTGAGGAGAAATCTCCAGCTACAATGCTGGAGAAATCTCCAGCTAAAATTCCCTAAAATGAGGCAGTTCAATCATCCAGCTGCAATGTGGCTGAGTCTTCAGTGAATAGCATATCTGAGGACTTTGCTTTGAGACAGGAGAAGTTTAACCTGAAGGATGAAATCCAAATCAGCTGTATCATGAGGAAAACCTTCTTCCAACCAGGATGTTTGCAAATATTGAGTTCAGGGGTGTGCTACTTGATTCTGGAAATAAAAGAAAACTTTTTCTAAATGATCCTCCTGGATTTCTTCAAATTCAGGATATTCTATTATTCTGTAAACTGCAATTGACCCACTTACATTAGCTTAATCTTAAGAAGAGGATCTCCTGCATTATCTACATCCTCATGGAAAACAGCCTACTGCCATTTGCTTAGAGAAACATCAACAGCATTGATCTTCCTGCTGAATTTCCCTTCTCACTTCAAGAACGAGAACTGCTTCACACGGCTCTGCCCTGGGAATGCTGTACTGAGGAAATCTGGAAATATAGGAATAATTACCTCTGCTCAACACCAACATAAAACCATTCTTTTACTAATTTTCCTGAGACTCCAAAACATTTAAAAAAAATCAGATCATGTTTCAGTTATTTGGAACTTTACTGAACAGGAAAAATGAATTATGATGTTCCTTTTGTTTAGAAAGCTGATATTTGTTTAATGTTCTATTTTCCTTTGGAAACAATCATCTTCCCACTCCTCCTCCTTTTTAAAAATACCTTAGGGCTTTCTTGATTTCTTAGTGAATTTCCATTTTCTATGTCTTCTCTAGCCAGACATCCAAAAAAATCCTCTAGTTATAGCCTTAGTTCACTCAGAGTTGCCATAAATGTAAATCTCTTTGTATGAAGCCCAGCATCTTATGCCTCTATAAAAATGTTTATTATCTAATTTAGTGTTTTGCCTTTCACATAATTTTCTAACAGAAGTTCCACCTAAGATACTCAGATATTATTTGTTTAAATATTAGTCTTATGTTACATTTAAAAAGTCGCACTGCAATTATTATTAGCAAAATATCTGCTAGAGAGCACTTCAAAACAGCCCTGTACTTTTGAAAAGCCTGCAACTGATTCAGTTGCATCTATTAGTAAACAGAAAAAAAAGGATCAGAGAGAAGAAAAGGTGAAATATGGTGAGGCTTGGGTGTATATTGATTTTAAAACAGCTCTTATTCCACAGTTGCTGACCACCTATTTGTCTTCTCCCTCTTTCTGAATTGTATTTACTGCTATACATGGTCTTTCCTCAAGTATCTCAGGGAAGCGATAAATGTATGGATGAAATAATAAAGGATACAAGAGTATTAAAAAGGTCTTGTCTAAGGAGAAATTAGCATGCTTGCAAACACAGGGTCAAATTCCCCTATTGATATTAGCAGTGAAGCTTTTTTAAAATCTTTGTAGAATCAGTAGCAAAACAGAAGAAAATCTGCCCTTAAAAGCTGGCAGGATCTGTGCGCTGTGTAATCCGTGGACCTGCTTCTGTTTTCAATCCAGTCATTTACTTTCTCTAATGAAGCAACTTATGAGGACAGGCAGTGTAATGAAGTGATGTCTGCCTATAATAATACAACATAATATAGCATGGCCAAAACAAATTTTCCACATTATCTAAATACATAATAAATCACATATCGCAAATGCCACTTTACCCAGATACTTGTATGGTTGTGTAAGCAGCAAACAAATTGGACTTGTAGCGCTTCCATAAGAAGAGATATCTAAAGTAAACAGAAAATGAATTATTGAGATACTTTTATTTAAACAAGTATAAATAAAAAAATCCTTTTTGATGCTATTATAACAAAGCTAGTGAAATTATATCATGAATTCACATTTTATTAATGCAAAGGATGAACAGAGCCAGCAAGACTCAAACTTAAGCATATATGAAGCACAATACATTAAACAGGCATCAAGTTATTAAAATTTGGCAAGTAAGGATTAAAAGGATCATGCCTTCCATTCTTAGACAAGCATCAGTTATAAATCACTTCTCTCCAAACAGAAATGTTTCTTAGCCAAATAAAGAAAAAAAGAGGAAAAAAAGGAAAAAGCAAAGGTCTAACTGCCGTGTATACTCAATTTTCTAAGTCATGTCTTATTACAACCCAATAAGTGGAATGTCTGTTTTCCTCCTTTGGTTGAGCCATCACATTTGTCAAAATTTTATGATAATTCATTCCATCATTCCTCAGACATTTGAATGGCAGACAGTCATTGGAAAAAAAAAATCCCTGTAATCCTACTGTTCATGTTAAACTGCCTCTTGAGAATTTTTTAAAGTACACCACATCATGGAAGGAACAGAACCCCAAACTCCTCAATTTCACTTGTGATTTGCTGCCTTTTTGGAAAAAGGCAATAAATTGGCTCTCTACTATTCTTGACCTCTTGACTTTTGAACTCTGGCTGTCCATGCCTTAACTTTGCTTGTTTAAGTCAGCAGCTATCATATCACTCTGAACCTCTCCCAGAGGGTCTGGAGATTTAAGTTTCCTGAACGGTTAAGCTCCCCCTCTAGTGTTCACTGCTCATCACATTATTCCTTCAAGAAAGGAAGAGACATGTCACTTCAGTCACTTCATAACTTCTCACAGAGATGGCTTCTTATTTATAGCTTAGGACTTTAATGGCAGTTGCAGGAAAGGGTAAACAGAAACCTTTCAATGTGTTTTTATTTGCCTTCTTTCAGCTAATTTTGTAAGAACAAACAGAAAATAGCAATGAAGATCTAGTCTGAAAGTAGTGTAAAAAATGCCTGATATTTCAGAGAAAAAAAAAATAAAAAGAAAAAATCTAGTCGCATGCAAAATACCTGAAATAATCAGGGTTTAGAAGGCAAAAAATAGCATATCATTATCTCCATTCATAGGTGAGTGTTTGAAGAATGAGGTGTTTGAAATCTTCATTTAAGAGCTCATTTCTAATGAAATATGGGAAAGGGTTTCTCACATACCTCTTTCCTTACTAAGTCTTGTTATTGATCTGCAAAATACATCCTTTTTTGCTTGAGGGTCAGCATTCCTATATATATATATATATAAGCACATTGATGATTTGGATTTGCGTTCATGAAACAAAATCTAAATGAACATAATTTAGTTATAACAATCAAAATCTGGAAACCTGAAAGGTAAAAAGTTCTGTGTCTTCGTTAAACACAGCCTTGGACCTGCATCTAGACACAAACCAGAATTTATTGTATTGTGAAACGCTGAAAAAAATAAACCCCGGCTTTTCAAATGAGAGCATGTCAGCACATCATCTGTAAATCTGATTTGATTTAACTTTTAACAGCCTTAATGGTGTTATAGTTAAAGCAAGAAATGTACAAGCCTTCAAGTCCCTCTTTGCAAATCCAGAACATAAAAATCCCCAAACAAAATATTCATCAAATATTACTAAAAATAACCAAATATTATTAAAAATATTATTTAAAGTGTTATTAAAAATTCAAAGCACAAATGATAATCTGTGACAGAAAATATTTTTGTTTTTATTAGCCTGGATAATTTTTCTTAACTGGTATCTACCTGTGATTAAGATATGCAATACTTCTCTTGTAGCAGCCATTGTTTAACTGCACAGAAAAAAAAAAAGAAAAAAAATTAAAGAGATGTCATCTAAAACCACTTTTTTTGTTGTTGTTTCAGATATGAAAACATCTATTAAATGATCTCCAAGCAAAATTCTGATTGAGCATTTTCCATTGTTCTAATGACTCTCTTGCAAAAAGAAAGCCTTTGAAAATTATGCTCATTGTGGCAAATTTTTCTTTCAGAAGAAAAATAGAAATCATGCCATGTTTGATAGCCTCTAGATGGCCTTTTTAATTTTGCCTTTTCAATGTGGCTTTTCTTCTTTTTTCCTCACAATACTAAATATCTCAGCATGTAAAATTTGAAGTAAAAATGTAAAACATATCTGAACAAAATCAGCCACTTTAATAGATTTAGTATTTTTTTTCTCTCCTTATATTTTTTCATTAGCAGTTTCAATATCTGGATTTTTCTTTATTGAAAGCTTTAGCACCCTGATGCAATGGACAATTCTGCCCTCCGTGTCTCTCTGTGAGCTATACACATTAGCAAATTTGGGGGTACTTACAGAAAAAAAAAAAAAAAAAAAGTTTCAGAAAATAGAACTGTGAATTTTGTGAGCTTCTTAAAGTTGTTTATTTTGCTAGTGTGCAGCAGTGGTCTGCAATCAGAATGTATTTAGACTAGTTAGGTCAGTGAGCTGCAAGTACACGTGGATTATATCTGCACTGAGGAATTTCTAGCTGAAGTGGACAGAACTATAGAAATCCATCTTAGGGCAATCTCTTTATAAAAGTGCAGTTTCTAAGTACTATGGAAATAAGCTGTACAAGAGCAAAGGTAGGGCATGGATTGATTATTTTGGAAGAAAGAGAGGAGTTAGTATGAAAATATGAAGGATCATCTTTAATACCATTTATTCAGTGTACAGGGCACTGTTGGACAGAGAGCTAAAACATAATGGGAATTGACTAATGAGGCATTAAATCATCCATAAAGCAAAGTCTGATGTCTTCCTTACGTAGACCACTTAACATTGCATGCAAAATAATACACACTTCAGTTCGTCTATGCTAATATAACAGTACCCATCCTGCCCTACTGTCCTCCAGTGAATATCCCAGAGAATAATATGCCATCTAGGCTGAGGAGATTGTCTGGTGTCATATTGGCTGATATTCCCAAAAATGGGCAGACGGTCATCTGTGTTGCAATGGGGATGGCTGACTCACAGACCAAGGAGATAAGTCAAATGAGAAACACAGCCAAAGGCCGCACGTAAACAGGGCTGAAACTATAACTCAGCATCCTAATCAGCTTCTGAATTGTTCCTCTGTCAAGAAATCAGTTGCTGTGTGAAGAGGAGCAGAGGAGACGCTCAGGAAGACAAAAAAATAAAGACACAGATATTCTACCTATCACACAAAATTCCCTTCACCGAGGAGTCCGAACAGAGCAACAGACACAGCACTTTATCAGAGTATTTGCTCCTGAAATCTGGTTTCTCCAACAGTAAAAGTCATAATAAAGAGCTATAAAGAATGTTTCAGATATCTAAGCATTAAAGATGACATGAACTTTAAAATTTGTATTAAAAATGGTTTTGACTGGTAGTGTAGAGATAAAATGAGTAAGAAAAAAGTTGAAAATAAAGAAGGAAAAAAAAATTTCTGGTCAAAGAAAATTCTTCAAAAATTAAAGGAGAACAATAGAACCGATAAAGAATTCTTTATAAAAATGCAGATATGTCTTATTAACCAATCACACTTCTCTTGAAGGCTATTATGCCTCTAATGTGTTTAAAATGGCAGTTTAACATATTTCTGAATTAAAGAGAGAACACAACAAAACAAACCCCAAACACTACAGATAATAAGGTTGGAGTTATAAGTCCTACACAAGATTAGAACAATTCTTTACCTAACAATTTACTGTGTTTGCAAGGTATCCTTCAGAAGATATCTGAGCATCATTGAAAAAATACAGATTAGAGCTTTGTTTCTTATGCTGCCTCTGTGACTTTGATCTGCTTGGAGAATGCTTGGACTTCCCAAGTCCATTAAATCATTTCCCAAAGAAATGATATGTGATTGGACAACACTCTTGCCTTTCAATGAGTAAAACCTGCTAAATATTTGAATAAGCTTCAGTTCTCTTAAATTTTTTTTTCCTTTAACACTTGGAATTATTATGTGATACAGATATCTGTCTTTAACCTTTGTAGAGTTGTAAAAATGTGAAACCTGCTGTATCTGAAGTTTGCATAAAGGTTCATTTGGTACCCAGAAAATATTTTCTTCACTAATTTCTCAAGTGTAACTTATTTAACTGCATTATATCATTGTAAAATCAGGAATGAAACATCCTGTTGTAACTTCAATTAAATGGCAGAATTTCTGGCTTGTTTATGACAGTGGTGGGACAGAATGCTAATGTTATTTGAACTCTCTTCCTACCTATTTAAAATATGACTTAGGATATTACTTCATTACTATATATCCATCTACCTTCTACTTTTTTTTTTTTAATTAAGACTACATAGCAAAAGCAATTTCTTAATACTTTTATTTCTTTATTTCCTTCCTTGGAGATTGTAAGGGAAAGAGTTTGATTTCCTGATTGGTTTCTGTTTGTTTGAATCATTTGGTGAGACAGTTAATGCATGTGCATGTTTGTTATATTTGTATGGGAAGGAATTATTTCTTGGGAGAAAACCTCTGAGCCTCACCCTGTGGTCAGTTTTGTGCTCTTTCTTATTTTTTGTGAGAGTTAATTCCATAGCCAAGGCTGAGCCTGTGAAGTGGGTAACTAAGCATCCCTCCTGTTAGTCAACAATTGCACTGAACTGCTGCCATGAAAGGTCACAGAAGGAAAGCTGATCTCTTTGATATCATGGATCAAACCTTTAGAGGGATTTGGGCAGCGGATCAGAAACCTTGAACTGGACCCTTCCATCAGCACAATATGAAAGGGAGAGCAGTAAAAGTAGGACTGATTATTAAGCAAAATGATTGACAAACCTTCTTGGTGGAGCATACACAACAACTCCCACTCTGCCTGAGTTACTAGCTGGTGCTTTTTCTGGGTGTTTTTCTTTCTTAGGTATATTGAGTAACAATAATATTGTGTTATATTTTTCTTCCTCTTTAACATTCCTAGCAATTAAATGCAGATCAAACCAAAACACATAAGCACCAAGGCTATCCAATTTTCCTTAACCTATATACTCTCAGCAGCAAACAGTGCCATCATTTTAACAGGTTTTTTCTCTGTAAATTCACCTTATCAGTTTTCCTGTCTCTTTTTTCTTTCCTTTCTTGATGAGTCTTATCCATATAATTCTTCAGAGAATCAATATAAACTCCTTTTCCTAGCACAAATACATAAATCAATCAATCAATCAATCAATTTCTAATGCCTGACAAGGCCTGTTACATACCAGAGAGTCACAAAGCATCCATTTATGTTTCCTTAATAGTTTACCACAAAGAGATATTGCCAAATTCCTTAGAGGACAAATACACAGACATCTATGTTACTAATTCCTATAACGGGGATCACTATAATCTAATTTCTGGTATCAGGCCTGTCTTTTTTTAAAAGACCTTCTCTACCTTGACATAGCAATGGTTGGAAAAATTAAACTGTACAGAGATAGCACAATCTCTCCACATTTCCATAACACTATGGGTGTTTAGAGAAAAAATTCTCCAGACTCCAATCTTTACGTTCAGGTTCAAGCTGAATCACCTCAGATGGGTAGTGTAGAAAGGACAGGTTTTAAGTAATTGCCTTCTCTTCTTTTTCTTACATTGAAAAGAAAAATAGCCTTTTCTGCTTTGCTAGGGTGCCTGACACCCAGAGGAAGATGATGGAGAGGAGCTGGGATGATGAACACTCTACTAGCCTTCTTCAGCCTTTGGGTGAGGTGAATGAAAAGAATGGCAGGAAAACAGTATAAACTCTGCTTGTGGCTGACTTATTCTGGGCTTTAGTCTGACTCTCTTCTGAATAGTAAGATTTTTCAGTTTTCTAAAACTTAATAGTTTCTTATTAGTTTTAGTGGGCCATGTGCAGTTTAGGCCTATTATTTTCAGATGAAAGGATTTGATGGGCAACTTCTCTATAACTCCTTATGCAGTCTTCTGCTTGAAAAGTAGAGACAAGTACACAACATTTGAAAACCTATGCATCTCCAAAATTAACTGCTACAGCTCTTACATGGAAAGAACATTGCTCCAAATCTGCTAAAGAGCAAAATGTATGTATACCTGTGCCTAGGATCCTAACTCAAATATACTGCAATTTGGAGACAATTAAAAAAAATTCCATCAATGGATATGAATTGTTTCATGTATTTTACTTTTTTTCTGGGTTTTAATCTGTTGCCCATCCCTTTCTACTAATAGATAAGGCTGACAGAAATCCGGACCCTCATTTTAGGGCAGGTGTTTTCCAACACCACATACAAGAGAAATTGCCATTGAGATTTGTTCCACATTACTTTTACGGTTCAAAAGAAACATAGTTTACATCTCTTAAAAGTAGTGGATTGACCACCACTGAGGTCTGTTCAGTAGCACAGGCAGCAGAAGTGAAAGTTTTCCTGCAGATATTTTTTGGAAGGATTTTAACCTTAAGATGATCCCACACCTGAAAATGGAAGTGTATTCTCTACATCCATTTGGTACTTAAAACTTCTTTTCAAGTAAAAATAGCTTTACTGGGTACTCTGAGAAATGCACATACAACCATATTTCTTGTTGACTATGGAGCACCACTAATGAAGTGTCATGACTTTAGCCAACGAAATAAGACAGGTGATTTAATATGTATTTGAGTGTGATTTTATTTAATATACTGAATGAATTCAAAAGCAATGTTTCCCATTATCGAAATGGATAATTTTTGAACTAATCTTTCTGAATCTCAGAGACAACTAAAGAATGTACAGTGTAACTCATTTATGGGCAGGAGTTAAAGTATCATTAAATTAATCTGACATTTCCTCTGATATAGGACAGGCTTGCCTTATGCTAGGGAGTAGCTACAGCACGCACTTGCCCACATTATATTTACTGTGAAGAGGCCAGCTGAAGTATGGACTCTGCAAAGAAACACCCTTAATTTTCTCAGTCATTCTCATATGCCAAATGCAGGACTTGTAGGAGGCTGCAGAAGAAATAGTGTGAGTACAAGGTCTTCTTTCCTGGAATTAAATATCCTGGTATTTGTCAAAATTGGAGAGGAAAAAAAGTCCAGAACTATTTCACATTTTTCATAATCTAAGAAAAGAAGTGATCACGTGCACAGAGAAGAAATGCAGAAATGGGGTGGGGGGGTAGTTAAGCATTTCCATATTATCCCACATGCTTTGAAAGTCTTGGTAATGGAGCTAACAAAAGTAATTTTCACTATGCTTTTAATATCCTTAACTTTTCCAGAACTGGTCAGTCTCCTAAGAAGTAATAATATATTCAAAATTTCTTATGCAGCTAGATTTAAGATGAAATAAGGGAAGCCACGTCCAAAGTGAAAGATAAATTCAGCCAATGTGGAGACTAAAATAAAAACCATAAAAGTCTTCTATTTAAGAAAGTTAAGTAATGAATTTAGAAAAGGCAACTGTGATGTTTAGCTAAATCTGTGCAAAATTTTTATTCTGAAGAAAAGTTTAAAAACTCAATTATCATTAAAAAAACCCCAAAACTGACTTGGCTTCACATTGTGAGACAAACAAAACATATTCTAATTATAACTCAAAATTAATGCCATTATGCAGTGACTCTCAAAATCACCAAAATGCTAAGAGGAGACTGAGTCTAACATTAGTGTTAAAAACATAACACAAGGATAGCAAAACAATGTCTGTTTACTTTTATGTTCCTATGTCATATACATGTTTCAAGACTTTTGATCATTTTCATTCTATCTACATGTACATATTTCACAGCCTTGCATAGTAGATAATTGTAAAATTTGAAGTTAGATGCTACACTGAAATAAACTGAGATATATTTTTGGACTTTGACATCTAATCCTACATATAAAAAAGTGGCCTCCTGAGAAAATTTTGCACACCATATATTTTATTCTTCTGACCAGGTAAATTTTTACAACAGAACTTTAAAAGGTGCAGTGTTGAGTTGGGCTGCTCTAGAGACTGAGATGATGTTCTGCAGGCAGCATTTTAATTTGATTACATTCGTGCTGGCTTACACCAGGTGCAGTATGGCCCATTCAGAGTATAAAATTACTTATCATCCTGCATCCTGAAGTAACACTAAGTTACTTGTGATTTCTTCTTCATGCAGAGACAGTTTGGTAAAACCAGATGAAAATTACTCTGCTTTGAACCAGCCTCAGACATAGCATAAGGCTGGACATTGAGGGCATAACATTGGTTAACGTAGGTTGTACTGCATGAAGGAGACACAATTACACAAGCAAATGGCATGGAACAGCAGAAATGCTTTACTCTGATTTATCCTCTCAAGACTTGGAGCATGCAGGGGGCAGGATATCCTCTACAATATGTTTTGAAGTACAGCATCAGAGGCACGTATCTTTCCCCAAAACGTAGCTATGTTTTACTCCATACTGTAGCCACAATAACCTTTTCCCCATGTGCTGGGAACCATGGAGGCTTTTTTCTTTTCCTGCTTGCAGAAAGTTTAGAAAATTCTGGAGCAACCTCCAAATTTTGGAAGATTTAAGGTGGTTATAATGTTGCTCATGAATACTACAAGATCTTATTATCCTTAAAATGAATTACCAGGAAGACCTTAAATTTCCTGTTTTTGAAAGCTTTTCTAATGTGTTTTCTGTCCATATTTTCAGAAGGAGCTATCGATAAGCGGGCATTTTAGTTTTGTGTCATGTAATTGAAATGTTTTCCTTCTCAAAGTTCACCATATCTGCAAATATTGAGCTGTGGCTGCAAATGACTTTTATAATCAGGACTAAGAGGAAACAAATTGGATGTTTAAAATCTGTGTCAGCGCTTGGCTTTCAGTACATGAACACTCTGGCAAAAAAAAAAACCAAAAAGAATTTTCAAGAATCAGCTCCTGTTTCCATCCGGTTTCAGACCAATGAATACCATCAGTGTTAAACTCCCTCCTTTTCTGATTTGTCTGCTTAGAAAAAGTGTCTGAAGGTTGACAACCTGACTTATAAAACACACCTGAAATCCTGGCAAAGATTATGAAACGATGTTTCCTAACACAAAAAATTAATTCACTAGTTTCTTCTATCTCTTGTAATTGTTTTGTCTAGTAGAGCTTTAAAAAACTTCAAGCCACTAAAACTTGTCCTGCAGTTTAACATGGAGGCCATCTAATATCCTTAATTTATCTGTGTTATTGACCCTCAATAATACCCTAGCATTTTGTGTGTGTATCTAATCTTTCTTCATGAACAGCACAAGGTTGAAATCTTGAACCCCAGTGCTATGTAATCTTGAGATTAGGAACTCTGAGAAGAATGACAAGAATATATTTTGATAGGATGAATTAAAAGAAGAGTAAGAATCAAGATGGCAGATCAGTGTCAGTGTTTCCAAAGCAAGGTTAACTTGACGGTTCTTTGCATTAAGCATATTACTGAATTTTCTTTCTGAGAGTTTTGTGGAAAGACCAATAACATAGTGCCGATAATGTTGCTACACAATTGAGGTGTTACCCTCCTGCGATCCTTATTTACTTGCTGATTAGAATTTCAAAACAGCAGAAAGTTTACGAGGTAAGAAATAAGTAGGCACATTATCATCTGTAACATTATGCTGGATTAATTTCTGTTTCTTGAACACCTCACTAAACAGTATTATAAACAATTATTGATTTTATTCAGTACTTATTATTACACAAAAGAAGATAACAAATGAAGAACACTGCTGGCTTCTAAACTTGTGGGGAGAAAAAAATTATTATCTTCAATTAATTGATAACTATTACTTCATTGAATTGTTTGCTGCCTTGATGTTCCTTGATGTTCCTAGGTTATTTCACTAGGTAATTTGTGTATTATACTGTTGAGATTCTCCACTTCAATACTGTCAATAAAATAAAAATTACTCTAAAAAGTGTCAAAAGGGGAAAAAAACATAAGTATGGTAGCAACATAAGAAAAAACATGACTTAAAATAAACAGAAGTGGACAAAGAAAACGGATGTAAGATAGGGTTGAATCTTCTGGCCAATTTATGTTTAAATTAAAATCAAATAACCATTAAAATAATTTACAGAGGACATCTGGGCATTGAAACTGGATTGCTTGAGAAAATTTGTTCTCAATTTCTTGGATTCAACATGAGCACCATTGCTGTTCCTAAATTGCTTCTGAAGATTGGCTTTTGTATTGTAATGGAATTGTTGTGCAAATATGGCTTACTACATAAAATTAGAGCTGTTATACTTCTCCTTTTATGATTTTATGCTAATCTACAAGGAGTTTACTATGTTCCCATGAGACATAGAAGATCCTGCCCTCTGATGCCCCACAGTCTGTTCAGGGATGGAGAATTGTTCTTATCCTTATCAGTAAAGCAAACAAAAAAAAGACACACCCACACACAAAACAAAAACAAAAAACTTGGTTGGTTCTTTCTGCCTGTTCTTCCAGAAGAAGACATCAGCTGAAAACAACAGTTTAAAAAACTCCAAATTCTAAGATGCTTAAAAGATAAAAGAAAATCCTTATATTCAGAAAGGTCTGAACTGTTCTTCAAAATCTTACTACTCAATATGATGAAGTATTTTACCAAGATCTATATAAATAGAACCTGATGGATCTTGTCAGACTGAATTATTAGAATTTTAGTAGAAAGAAAAAAGAAAATTGTTGGACATTTCCACCTTTTCTGCTTCTGACGAAAACTAGTATGTCTTGTGTATTTCAAATTAAGATTACAAGAAAATCAATTCATCTGTACAGACTTGTTTCTTGGTAGGTAAAAAGAAATCCCACTGAAAAATGACAGTTTTGTCTTGAATTAGCTATTTTAGTGTGATTACTAAGAAATCTTATTCTGTTAATCTGTGTAAAATATTTTTATAAATAATAAAAAAATTTATTTTCCTTTCTCTTGTTCATTTATCAACAGAAACAGCAGACAGTCAAACTTAAAGTAAAATCTGTGTCCTTTGGTTGAACTTCAGAAAACTGTACTCTCTTTATATATGAAAAAGGCACCTATATATGTTCCTGTTGTAGATTTGCAATTTGGGTTTTATCCATGCATTAAAAAATTTCCTTTTACAAAAAGAACCTCCAGGGGTGTTTAGATCAAGCCAGAATATCCTTAGAGAAAGTAAAATCCAACATATGGGAACATCAAATAAGACGATCCGGCTGCATGTTTTGTGATGATGGGAACCCTGGAAACTAATCAAAGATAGGAGCAGTGTTGCAATTATATATTTTGTCAATTGATAAATCACAGTGTTGGGAATTTGATACTGATCTCTTTAAGATTCTTGTAGAGCAAGAAACTTAACTTTTATCTGTACCAACATGAAGCAACAATACCTTTAAACTCCTGTTCATCCAGAGAGACACAGTCAACAAAAAGTTCTCATTTTGTCAGAATAAAGAGTGGCAACAAAAGGTCCTAATGAAATTATCTGTTTACAAAACGCTAAGTGAGGGTTCTTTTGGAAAATTGCCTTAAACAAAATTCTGTTTTAAATGTGGCTTGGCAAGCTGTCACCTGAAGCTCACCTGAATGCAGTGACGTGACTTTTCCAAAAACCCCAACAGATCTAAACCTGAATTATAAACTGTTTAACTCCCCCAACCCCCATCTATTCCCTCCAACTTTGCTATGGCTGTCTATAGAGCCCAGAGAGATAAATCAAAATCTGAACTGTAACCTTACACTTATATACTTGTTAAGTGACTTTCTTACGGTCTGTTATTGCTAGAAATTGGATTGCTTTTAAACTAATGTTGTCTGGCGGGCAAAAGTGAGTGAAATCGCAAAGCCTGGAGGAACACTAATTACTTGTTTTAATTAGAAACAACTTTCACTAGAGTATAATCTCCCCACAGGCCACTTTTGGATAGGTGTGGAAATTTTTTTTAAAAAAGGTACATAGAAACAAACCAATAATCTCTTATTTATTCCTAAAAGACAGCTGTGTTGTTATTCCAGGGTAGGCATAGGCTTTAGAGGGAGCTGCTCACTCCAGGGGGAGTGGGGCTTGCAGCACTGGCTGCTTCACTTGGAGACCTTTGGCAATCAGCTGCACAAAGCACTCCCTTATTTTATGCAGCTACATCATAAAAGTGCTCCTTTTGTTACATTTCCTCCCTTTAAAAGGACTTAATCCCCTTTTCAGTTCAGCCTGTAGTGAATTCCTCAGGGACACCTCACTTGTCACAAGAAGTGCAATGGCCCACTTGGCAAATCTTTCAGGCCTTTTTGAATTCCTTGTTTTTTTTATTTTCCACATTAAATTGTAGTTATCATTTCCCTCAACATAGGGCAACCCCCTTAATGATGACAGAGAGAGACAGAAATTTCTCCACTCCCTGCTATGTCACAATTTTGTTGCTGAGAAGCAACTTGCAAGTCCAGAAATCAAGCATGGTTTTCAGCAGGTGGACTCACTGGAAGTCATGGGCTGAGAAATGGGCAGCCTACAGGGAACTTGGCTTGCCACAGCAAATTAAGTTGTCCATGAAAGCTTTGCATTTACAGGGAACTGGATTTATGGCTGGATTTAACATCTGGAAGAGCTGGAATACAGGTGCTCCTTGTGGAGGGTACCTGTGTTTGTTTGGTGGGATGATCAACACAGATTATTATTTTTTGTCAATAACTGACAAAAATTTCAAGGCAGAAGAAAAGAACAAGTACCTCTGTTTTGATTATTACTAAAAAGAGTTAGAAAAAAAATGCTAGTCTTAGTAAAATGCTGTTTGGAGTCATAAGGACATGGTAAAGCCCATTGAAAATGTAAATATATGTTGAATTATAGAAGATATATTCATATGTAACATGATATATATAACCATACAGAAGCAGATATCATGATCTCTTTAATCTCATAAATTAGGAAACAAAAATTTGACTTTTAAGAAGAAAAAAGGGAATGTTCTCAATGCTTGTATTATTTTACATTGATCTGACTGAGCTTCTTGAAACAACATAACTTCAGCACTTTACTAAAATTTCAGATTTTACTAAACTCTAGAGCCATGCCAACTTTTATCCCTTGTCTGGAGAAGATACCTTTGACGTTTTCAACCGCCATTTATTTTTCTCTCTTAAGTGCAGAAACAACAAGGAAGAAAAGGAGCAATATTTCTTAATTATATCTTAATATTTATATGTTACCCCTTTTTAGCAGGAATTTGAGAAGGACAACATAGAAACATACTCTCTAATGATGAACATACTTTTGTGTTTCTTGACACACATATATGTACACATACATGAGTACTTTTGAGATATTGTAGAAATCAGTCTGTAATATCGAAGTTGTTGAGATGAACCATGACACGTCTCTATCAGTGCAGTGAAGAGCACAGGAAGAATATGCTACTAGAAATGCAGGTTACAGAAGCTGGAGTGACAGTGGCCACCTCCTGATCAACCTACTCATCTTTTGGTCTTAATTAATCTGATGCACTGATATTGGGGGGGGGAGGACAGAAGGCATTTTTACCTACTGCTTTTTATTTGTTTTGTATTCCACCTTTCAAGGTGGCAAGATGGTATTATAACATCTTTATGTGAAAGTGTTTTACAGCTTTATCCTTTTGTTACAATCTGTCATGTATAGGCAGGATTGCCACATTTTGTAATATGCTCCAAAACACACTTTGTGGTATTACAGGCGTGAGAGCAAATAACTGCTTTTGTAAAAACAAGCAAGCAAACAAACAAACAAACAAACACCCCAAACCAAAGCCCAAACAAACACACAACCCCTTCCCCCCAAAAAGAAAAAAAAAACCAAAACAAAACCAAAAAACATGTCCAGAAGAAAAAATCCCCACAAGCTAGGGAGGAAATAAAAATCACAAGAGCAAAAAACCAAAAGCACCAAGGAAAAGCTCTGGATATTATCACACAATGGATTCTAATTTGTGCCATTTTTGCCTAAGAAGGACAAGTGTCATTCCTTAATAAATAACATTTTTAACATCTGGGGAAAAAAGAGGAGGGATACAAATTGAAAATATTCACTGAGCATATTAAAGCAGCATTCTTGTCATTGTGGATGCACATGACCAACCTGCATCCTCAGTGAGAGGTGGGAGACCCAGTTTTGGGTAATAACACAAGGACAATTACAAAATGTATTTAGCAATAATATTCATTATCATCATCATCATCACAACAGCAACAATAATAATAACAATAATAATGATAACAGTAATACCAACAGCTACTACTCCTATTACAGCAATAACAACAACAGCAGCAACATTAATAATCTGATTTCTTTGCCCCCCTCCTCAGGATGGTTTTTGGTTGGATTTGGTAGTGTTTTTTACCACAGTAGACATCTGCTGGATTTAATTTTCTCTCTCTCTGCCTCCCTGTGCTGGCTCCAGCGAGCTGTTATCTGGAAGACTGAGATTGAAGGAAGGAGATATTTGAAAGAAAAAAGTAAACATTACCAACAAAGACTATAATTGAAAAGGGTTTCGTGAACAAGGGGTGTTGTCGGAAAGCAAAATAGGCGAGGGTGGGGCTGCCTGGGGCTCTTTGTCTGCGTGCTCACTGAAGCTGCCTGTTGTGCTGCATTGTACTAGGCAGGAATTTACCATCTCACAAGCAGGCAAATAGCTACCTCTACAAACAAATCGAATTATAAAGCTTAAATATTTATAGCTATTTATGACTCCATTTTAACTATTAGTGGCCATTTCTACTTTCAAGACCTAGGAGTTTTGGAGGTTTATCTTTTTTTTTTTTTTTTTTTTAAATTTATGTGTTATATTAATTGCTCGTTAGTCTACCGAGCACCATTCCTGAAGCTGCATGTTCTGCCACCCAGAATAACAGAGGGAAAATAGAACTATAACAGTTATTTTTGTATTCACAACAGAGCAGTAATTTAGAACCACAGTTTCAGATTCCTTACCTGGATGGCTGGAAATATTTTTGTGGTTTTTTTAATTTAAAATTCCTGCAAAAGTGTTTTTTATCATAAATTTGGTGCCACTTGATGTGAATGGAACAGGAAAAATACAAATGGAGAAGAAAAGGGATGTTTTAGAGGGTAGATAGTTACTGCTAGTTAGTTGCTTGGAATTGTTTGAAGCAAATTGTGCAAAGATATATATGTTCAAGCATTGCATCACTAAATGTTAAAGCTTAAAAATACTATCAGGGATAGCTTTCATTACATCATTTTTAATCTAATTTATATATGTATAGAAATTTCAATACAGCATACACACCTATACATTTTCATTGATTGCACGAGCTTAAGTGACTGCTTTATATTTCGACGCTGTAGCAGATGTATCAATTTAAAAAAAAGCCAATGAAAAATTAATGCAATAGCTAAAAAAAATTAGAAGCAAAAAATCCTTCAGAAAACTTTGATTACATTTTAAAATGTCATGATGTTATTTTTTGCCAAGGTATACTTTCCTGACTGTGGTGAAGACAATGACAGTAGTTTTGTTAATACATGTTCTCCTTTACCATGATACCCTCATAACTCTGGGGGAAATCTCAAAATTTTCTTATCTCTTAAGAAAATAAGAGATAAGTTAAAAGGATGTGGGGAAGTTTTTACTTTGTGGAAGGCATTGCTTTTAGACATTTCTTTTTCATTTGTACCTTTTTTAAGGACAGAAAGATCCCAAATGTCATATGTCAATAAATCCTCTCTCTCTCTCTCTCCTCTCTATACAGCAGCTACACTTCAAGAAAGGTTGTGATAACTACCCTGCAAGATCAGCATAAACTCTGCAGTTGTAAGCAAAATTGCTCACTGTGGAGCATACAGAGATGTGGATTTGTTGCAAAAGTACTCAGTTAAACACATTCTTCTCCATGATGCATTGTACTCACATGGTTATATATGTAGAGGGTCAGTCTCTGAAGCATCCTATAAATTGGTAAGTGCTGGGTATGTGTAAAATAGTATTTTTGACATGAGAAAAGAAACTACTTTTTCCATAAGTTTAATAGAAAAGTGCTAATGATCACTTTCTGTACTTCTACATACACATTTTACATCTACATCCAGTAATGTCTTTATTCTGCCTGAATTTGTCAGGAAAATAAAATGATCACTTGATCTACATTCCACAGTGATGTATTTAAATATTTATCACTTACTATTTATCAATGTTGGAAACTTTCAGAACAATTCTTAAGTTTAACTTTCTGTTGGCCTTTATCTTATCCATTCTCAAATTACTAAACAGGAGTTGTAGGAAACATAGGACCAATAAATGACAACAAAAAAGAAGACACTACATACATACTTGTCAGTCACTAAACACTGAATAAGGCTACATGAAATATTAGTGTAAAAATGCATGTGATTTTACTAGTTCGAAGATTACTATCATGCAATATTCAATTCTAAATGGAGGAGTAACAAAAATGAAGGGTTTGTCAAAATTTGCTTCATAAAATATGTTCATGTTATACCAAATCTGAGGTCCTTAGAGTTAGGAAAAGCTACAGCCGGAAGAATTTACCATGTGAAAGGTATAATTTCTGCTATGTCTGAAATTAGAGAGCATATTGATAATTCTTCATCATGCACTTAGAATCTAGAAAGGCCTATAATCTTTTTACTAGTGTCTGAAGTATCGCTTATTACCTTCTGTGTGAATTTCAGAATTTTCTTGAGGATTGCTTATATTTTTCTCAAACAACAATAAAATAATAATCCTCCATAGGAAGGTTTGTACCATCTTGTGATGTCTTTCTCTTAGCTGCCTAAGTTCCTTTCTTTTACTATCAAGATCTGGAAAATCCAGAGACTAGGAATAGCTAAACTATTTCAGACAGAGCTGGATCCAATACTTATCAATCACTGGGACAGACTTTAATTATAAAGTGTTTAAATAAAGTTCGTTGCTGATCAAATCTGTCGTAATGACTGATAGGAATTGTAGTCCACTCACTTACAGACAGCTATGGGGGTCATCGGTACTCTGGAGGCTACTGCCTTGCAAGAGCATAGAATGGAATTCACGTTGTGAAAGGTAATATCCTTCAGGTTTTCATGTCTCTAATCTGAGGCCTTTGGGAAGCAGAAGTTGCATATTTGGTCATCTATGGTGACCCTGGAGAATAGATCGCCTCACAGTTCTCTCATGACCTTCAGGAAGCATAAGAATCCTGCGTATTTGACTTTTTATTCTGGAAGGAAAAACAAGAAGATATAACTAACCACAAGATTCACAAGCTGGTAGCTGGCAGCTCTTTATACAAAATTTGGAAACATTGTGGGTGCCAAGAACCACAGATTCTACCCTTCACACTCTAAGCATTGAGAAAACCCTCATCACCATGAGAAAATTCTTATCACTGTGAAGAATCATGAAGCACACATAAAGTACATATTTTTGGGAACATGAGGTCCTGAGTTTGGAGGAGGAAGAAACCTTTTCTGCTGCAGGTAATTATTCTGTAGCTTTGCAAAGAGAAGGCAAATCGTCCCATTAGCAATGGAACAAATTTAACGTAGTTTCTTGAGGAGTTTGATAGGGTTTTTTACAGCCATAATTATCACTGCACCCCTCCTGTTCCCATACTCAGATGATGACTTTAGGAACTAAATTTCACCTACCACCCATCCGTTTGGCAGCAAGAACATCTTGGTGTGTTTTCTGCAAAGGAAGCACTGATCCTGCAGTGAGCGTCTGAGAGCACTGTTTACTGATAGTCTTGTGAAACAGAAATTAGCTGGGTCTGACTTTTGTACCCAGTCACTAATTTTCCGGAAACTTAGAGGAACTGAGCTATTTGTTAAATATTTTGTCTGAAATTTCTCTGAAATGGGACTATTGGTCTAACATTACTAAAGGGGAGCTACCAGGCACACAGCCTTATTTTCCTGGAAAGCAGACTGTCTTCAAATACCAGCTACTGTTGCTGTAATTATTTTCCCACATGCATAAAACATGTCAGTTAGTGACCTTCACAAAGTTCAACTAAGTGACTTGGATAAGACATAGTAAAACAGGTTCTTCAGTGTCTAGCAAGAAAATTAATTCTCTCATTCTAAATGATTACCTGTTGAATGGTGCTTCAAGCATATCTGGAGAACATAGCTTCTTCCTATTAAATATAGCAGTTTTTCTGTCTTACCTCGTTATCTTGGAAATAGAGACTTGTCTTTTACCTTTTGCTCACCCACTTCCTTCACTTAGGAGCAATATTAAACCCATTTGCCTGCCTGTCAAACACAAGTTTACATCTATATTCCTGCACTTATCTGAATCTAGCCCTTATACAATAAATTCTTTCATAGAGCTGATTTGTAAAAAAAAAAAGACCACCTTGCTCTCTCTTCAAGATTAATATTTGTCATAAGGCTTATATGAGATCACCCAACTACTCAGCCAATTCTCTTGAAGGAATAGACAGCTCTTTCATTTTCTGTAAAACAATTCCCATACAGATCTGAGTGCACGGATCTACATATGCATATCGAAGAGTTTTTTTTTTTTTAATGTGATTTTGGGCTAAGGGAGTTTTGTGGCTGAGGTTGCTCCTGACAGTTTTCTCCTTCTCCTTCTCTTCAAAATCTCAAATGTTGTGTGTTGGCTGTCATAATGTATCCTGCTCAGGTAAAGTTTCTTAGGTCTGGTGGTATCTTGTGAATGAAAATGCAGATCTCAACTGAAAATACTATCTTATCAGGAGAAGCCCATTTTGTGATTATATGAAGCCTTAATTTCCAGTATATTTGGGAAAAAAAAAAAAAAAAAGCAAACCAGAACAGAAAATAGCATGCAAAAGAAAAGGAAATTCTTCCTACTTTAACAGAACAACAAATTTTGTCTGCATCTAGTAATTCTGGAAAATTACTAGTCTTTGTGTATGAAATGGACTGTTCTACAGATACATCTTGCTGCTGGAAGGAACCCCACTGAACCCTCTGAGCAGTGGGAAGAAGATTTAGCTCAGGAGCTTCTACGAGCTCTAGTTAAGAAGTGAGTGATAAAAAGAATGAGTCCATTTTAAGAGTGAACTTGAAAATATTCTTCAGAGGTGTAACATTCACATGCCAGAGTAAGTATCACAAGGCATCTTTACCTTCTGAAACTTAACTGCTGTCATAATGACCATCTGTTGGCTGTAGGTTTCTAACATTCCCTGACCTATGGCATTTATGACAAATTACGCACCAAAGTGTTAGAGACATCTTGTTAAAATGAAGCCTGAGGCCCGCAAGTTCTAACCCCTATTGTCTTTAAAAGCATGGGTTAAATGGGAACAAGAAGTAGTTTAGACAGAAAACAGACATGACCATGGCGAAAAGAAAATGAAATCCTAATCCCCTAACCCTTTGACTTTTGCAGCTTGCTGCACAGCAATGTGCTTTCAACCATTAAACTATCTCAACCTTTTGAAGAGCCAAATCAGTTCAAATTGAGTGAAAATTTGCACATTACCACACAATCTTTGACTGATTCCTGTTTGAAAATTTTATGTAAGACAACCATTAAATGTAATACTTTTAACCAACAAAATATGTTTCACATTCACTTCCACTACAAGTAATATTTGGTGTCATACAAAATCAATGTGAAGGAACACTTTTCAAAGTCATTAGTTAGTCCAGCTCTAAAACCCACTGGTGTCAGTTACATTTAGAGAGAGCTCTACAGTTTCTTTAGGCCTACCTAATATTTAGAGGAATTTAAAAAATATGCTCATTTTTTTAAACTCTTTCTTTGACGCATTCACCACCTTATCCTGTTGTGTTACTACTGGACTTTAGATTTAAAGATAGCAGAAACTCAATTCTTGTTTCAAAATGTGAACTTATATAACTTATATATATATATATATATATATATATATATATATATGTATATATATATATATTTGGATAGTCATATATAAATATATAGAGAAAATGATGAACCTTACTAAAAAGAAATACAACCTATATTAAAGTGAAAAGGGAAAATTGCAATTTTTTTATCTAATCAATGTAAAACTTCTTGAATTCTAGCAAATGATACAAAAAATACCATAAACCCATCAAAAACCCCTATAAGCTCACATTATATTCGTAGCATTATGTTTTGAAAGGTCAAAAGTAGTAAAACAACACATAAGGGTGCTTTAGTACAAACATTTGTTGGAGTTTCAAAATAAAATTAATATTTATATTTTTTCTCTCATCTAGATTCTCAATTGAAATAGCATAATTCAGGACATTGAAAAAAAGAAAAGGATCACAAAATCATTATTATTTTAAGTTTCTGATTAAAACATGAAAAAATGTTATGTGGGGCTGGGATATCCACAATTAGATATCTAAAGTCTCCATAAATGCTTTAAAAAAACTCATTTTTCTACTGTATACCATGATCTTTATATTAGATAATGACCTGTGAAAAGAAAGTAGGCATTACATGATTTGGAGATTGGACCAAACACCATTCTGTGGTCATACAACATGATAATGTTATGACTACAGGATGGTGTTTGGTCCAATCCCTATAACTCTTCAGGATTTAAGCAATTACAGTGTACACGACCAGAGCATGTGCAGAAAGCTCCAGTCACCTAATTTTGCTGCATAAATTCTGCTAAACCTGCATTCCTACAGGCTTCTGTTGCCTGTGTTTCTTTCATCTTTCATCTTCAAAAAGGTGGTTTTGTAAATCTGTGATGTTTCTATCAACTTGCAGGCTGCAGTGATTGACTTTGTCTTAGGCTATGCCTGGCCATTGACTTCTTTCATAAAGTAATGCTGTCCTGACATGAATGAAAATTCCCTAACAGGCTGTTGGCAGGAATGAGAGTTTATTTTGTCTAACTTGCCCACCAGAGAATCACCTGGGATTGTCAACTAATCTGGTAAGGAACAAAACAAAAAGATTGCACAAGGAACAGTCACATGTAAAACAAAAAATCAAAAGACCATTTTGAATATATCAGACTCACATTTCAGGCAAGAGTTTTAGCAATTCTGAAAATCACTCTTTCTGCATTTTCTGATTAAAACTTTGCTTAAATTTGTTATGCTTTTTATTTATTTCTGTAAGAAAAATATCAGATATGCTCTCAATCTCCATAAAGGTCCAGTAACCTTGGTTTTCTGCCACACTGATTTACATGGAAGGAAATTCAGGAACATACAACCTAACTAATGCTGAGTAAATTGTACCTATAGAGGTAAAATATCTCCAGAGTATTTTTATCTCACTTTGAAAATGCAGAGGAGACAGTAAATTATTTTCTATTTGACATGGGTCTTTAAGATTTTCTTCAAATTTTTATTTCACAACAGCGTAAAAGGCAGAGTTTGATTGTTTCTTTCTCCTAGAAAGAAAAGGAGAAGAAAAGGAAAAGGGGCCGAAAAAATTATAGCAGACAGCTTACTGAGCTCAGGGAACATAGGGAACAGAATATTTGGGGTTTACTCTTGTACTATCAGTTTTCAGGTTCTAGTGTTCTACCCCTTTGCTGAAACAATTGCGTTGTGGCAGTCAGAAGAAGGGAAAAATACAAGCACAAGGCCACAAACATACAGCACAACAAGTAAGCAACAGAAACACAAGGAGATGGTGATAAATCTAAATTACATAATTGTTAATTGCTGAAAATAGAATGTCCAGACCTGCTGAGACTTAGGCCCAGACCCACTCTGAACCACTGAGGCATGAATCTCAAGCTTGTCTTCCATGTCTTCTAATGAATGTAGTGTCCACCAGTCAATAATCCTGGATTTGATCTTAAAATGTTCTTGGAGGCTGAGAAAATTTTCATATTCAACATTCTGTGCTCTTCCTTTCTGCTCCCCACTATTCCTCAGAGGTTTCATTCTGGTGATCTGTATTTTTTCAAATTACACCCATAAGCCATAAAAATCTCAGTCGAAGCTAATTATTGAACGGAAATAAATTAACATGTTTGAGCAATTCTAGGGTGAAGAGACTTCAAGCTCATTTAATTTAACTCCTAAATTCATTACAGAGCTTTTCACACTCTTAGGCAGAAAAACAAATCAATGCTGAGCACTGACAGATGAAATGCCTCAACAACTTTGTCACCATCGAAGTACATCTTATTTGACCTCAGATACTAAGCGTGAAAAGTCATGGAACTACACCAGAAAGAGTATATCCAGACTCTTGACAGGATGAGCACAGGTTTATGAGAAATAGAGAGAACTTCTACACCCACACTGGAGCCGATGTCTAGGCTATTGGGTCATCTGGTCTTTTGAATCACCAAGAGTACTTTATATCTGGCTTAACACAAACACTCCTAAAAATTTTGGGTCTGTACATAAACACTTCTTTGATCTTCTAAGTAGCTTATTCATATAGATGAGGAGTTCCTCTCCTCTATTGCTCAAGAGATATCAAAATCTGAATTTTAGTATCTTCATTTTCTGTGTCCTCTAAAAGGCATATCCGAAAGGCTTGAAATTTTGTAGAACAGACCTCAAAAAACTTTGTCATTTTGTAAAGCACCTCCAACAGACTGCTCTGAATAGGAATTATTTAAAGGCACTGAAAAATATGGGACATTGACTATGTTTATAAATTGCTTTCTTTATGTATCTACCTTTACTGTGCTGCTCTAAATTATTTTGTTATTAAGTGTTTGGAAGTAGAGGAGATATGGAAAAGATGATAAAACAGCTATGAGAGAAATAGTTACATAGACACAATAGTCAGAAATACAAATTGTCATTACAACATTAATTATGAGTTATGCATAATAGTTCAAACTGCAACAATACATGAAGATATTAAAATAATTATAAATACTGTACCAAAGAAAACTACTGGTGAGAAGGATCGTGATTTTACGAACAGTGCTGTCTGTCAAAACCCATTAACCCAAACAAATTCATATTATTAAGAAGACTTATTAAGAGATTTACATTTTCTAAACAAGTTGTAGACCTTCCTCTCCAGAAGTCACAGAAATTCATTTGGAAGCCTGATCAAAAATTGGATTCCAGTTTTGCAAATACTACTCTGTACTTTACTACAAATGATCCTTGCAAAAAAAAAAAAAACATGAAGCTGTCATGACCTCTTCCCTCATCATGTTTTTTTGTAATTTGCTAGATACATCAAAGCAGCCCTGGTGCTACCTACAAATAATAGCAATAAAGACTCACTTTGCATGCTGTGTAGAGGTAACAGATAAGAAAAATTCTTCCATACAGGGTTTGAAGCTCTTTAATAAGATTTATAGGAGCAGGTTAGCCCTTCCTGCACCCACTATGATCCTTGGCCTCAAAAGATATTTAATACTACCAAATGCAGGACATGTTGCAACAACTGCCTTGGGCTTGTCCCATGTGGAAGACAACAGCCTTATTTTTTAGATTTGTGGGTCAGATACTGCTGCAGGAAAACACTGAGACCATAAAGCATGTTACAGTTTTCCTCCATTACCCATTTGAACTCATCCGTCCTACAGGCTCCTCATGACATCTTTGCTGCTCCAGCCATGGCCTGTTTGTCTCAGGAGCTTCTGCCAAGAGAGGTGTTTTGGTAAAACTCTACTTTTGCAAAATATTTTGCAGAAAGAATTTATCTTCTTGCTATGGTGAAGTTGGTAAATCAACTATGAAGGTGGTAAGTGGTTATGCCGAACAGAAAATATCAAGAGAGACGCTTTTATAGATATCATCTAAACAGAAGCAGTACACTCAGTTTAGCTGTGCTGGAATTTTTTCCTCAAAAACTCAATGTTTTGCCTGTACAACTGATATTTAGCTGGAAAGCAGTAGGAAGGACACCAAGCTGAAGGCTTAAGCTGTCCAGTTCTTTATTTCTTTTAGAAAAAGAAGTTAAATAGTGCATGTCCTAAAGGAATCATTTCCAAAAAAACAGCTTCCAGAAAAAAAAAGGCAAAAAGAAAATAAATCAAAAAAGCCCGAACAAACAAGAAAAAACCCCAAGCCAAGCCACCACCATAATCACAACAACATCATTTATGAACCTAAAATTTTATGACACAGGAATCCTGAAATAAAACCAGACTGAATAGCTATCATGTTATTCCAATGGTCTCATATTACTGGGTAATATTTTGTTACAACTAGAAAGATATACTTAATGGAATTTGTAGTATCCATACTTATTGCTTATCCAGGAGATGACAGCATTGTTCATACTTAATGATAAAACCATGCAGGGTCTTCATGGGTTCCCTTTCCTTAACCTCCTTATCTTTGCATAAAGAAATAAAAAGACTTTTTGCACCCTCTCCCAGCAATGCTGGTAAATTTACTGAAAATACTGTAGATACTGCCTATGAATAACTGATGTCAACATAGCTTGAAAATCATTTATTTATCCTGGCATAGAAAGGACAAATACCCTGCAATTTTTGTATCAAAAATAAAAAAAAAACCCCAAGCAGTGAACATAGGAAAAAGCTGAGTACCACAGAGATCTAAATTTCTACTCTAGTCAGATTGTGAAACCATTAATTTCACAAAATAACTGAAAATAATAGAGAAAAAATTTCTTGAGATGTTACTTGCCAGTTATTTCAGTTTTTTACTGAAGTAACATGCAAAACAATTTTCTGCATGCATTTAATTTTAAAAAATATTTTATATTTATTTTAAAAGTTATCAGAATTAACTGTACTTTTTCCAGAAACAATGTTTACTTTTGCATTTAAGACTAGCCTCATGCAGGCTATTGTATTTTAGCATATCTTTTCATGGTGTTCTGTCTACCTATTTTACTTGTCTCTGAGATATTATTACATTTTACAGAATTCTGATCTCTATCCATTGAAATCTAGACAAAGGACTCCCAGAGCATGGGAAACAAAACACAATAATCCCCAAAGTATTTTTTTTAGTGTGATTCCACCTCTCTCTAAAATGGCAGACATGTTGGTTCTTATTAAAATGCTGTTCCCAGAAGCAGGTCATCTTGGAGGAATAGGAAGGAATGTGGCCAGGTGCATTGACTTCAAAAATTTCCCACCTGAAGTATAATTGGTTGCGTTTTATCAGTGTTCTTAATGTAAAATATGGGCTGTGAAGTCTTCCTGCGTTGCTCACCAGAAACTGGCATACATAACCTCCAACATCTGGGGAGCAGTTCCAGGTGATAATTACCTGGCCAAGGACTAGGACAGGGAAACCTAGTGCTGCTCTGGAGGAATTTGCAGAGACTTTAGGTCTGAAAAGCAGCTTATGTTAATTTAAATTCTTTAATTCTGGGTCTTCAAAGAATTCTTTAATTCTTTGAAACTGAGGTCTGAACAAGATACACTGGTGCAACAGAGATGGAGGGAGAATTGTTGAACACCACAGGAAGCCACACTATATGGAGAGCTGATGGTCACCAGCAAAAAAGACCTTACCTGAGTGTGCTACAGAGCCTTCCAACTCCCTTGGTAGGCAAATATCCAGATCCCATCACAGGAGTATGGTCTCTCCCTTGTGATACAGGTCTATCTATACTATAATGCTATATGTGTTAAACATATATTGGTTTGATCTGAGGAGAATGCACCTTCTTCCATGGAACCAGGATGAACTAAGGTTATAAAAGATTTCTGAGATCACACCTGTGTTAAATTCAGATGCCTATATATTTTCAGCACACAGAGGAGAGAAATTAGCTAAGTATTATGCCTTTCTATTTCAGACACAAAACTAGGATGCAAAATACCGAGATGTTATTGGTAAGTGATATAGGGGCGGAATGAAACAGAAGCCCTTCTGTGTCTCCAAGTGTTTGAATGAAATGAACAGAAAAGAAAAACATAGAATTATAGAATGTTAAGCATTGGAAGACATCCTTAAACAGCACATAATCCCAACCCCCGTATCATTGGCAGGGACACCTCCCATTACAACTGTTGGCTTAACCTGGACTTGGAACACTTGGCTTAGGGCATCCACAACCTCCTTAGGAAACCTGTTCCAGTACCTCACCATCCTCACAGTAAAGAATTTTATCCTAATATCTACCCTAAATTTCTCCTCTTTCAGTTTGCACCAATTATTCCTTGTCCTATTACTACAACTCCTGATAAAGCATCTCTCTGCAGCTTTCCAGTAGGCCCCTTCAGTTATTGGAAAGTTGCTTTGAATTTTCCACTTAACTTTTCTTTCTCCAGTCTGAACAGCCTCAATTTTCTTAACCTGTCTTCTTAGGGGAGGTGTTCATCTTATCAACTGCTTGGCCCTCCTCTGGACTTGCTCCAACAGCTCCATGTCCTCCTGCTGTTGGGCCACCAGAAATGTACACAGCACTCCAGATGGGGTCCCACAAGAGCAGAGCAGAGGGGCAGAATCACCTCCTTCATCCTGCTGGCCACACTCCTTTGGATGCAGCCCAGAATGTGTTTGGCTCGCTGGGCTGTGAGTATGCGCTGCCGGCTCATGTTGAGTTTTTCATCAGCCATCACCACCAAGTCTTTCTCCTCTGGGCTGCTCTCACTCACTTCTCTGCCCAACCTGTAGGTGTGTTTGGGATTGCCACGACCCAAGTGTAGGACCTTGCACTTTGCTTTCTTGAACTCCATGAGGTTTGCATGGATCCACGTCTCAAACATGTCAAGGTCCCTCTGGATGGCATTGCTTCCTTCCAACATGTCAACTGCAACTCACGGCTTGGTGTTGCCAGCAAACTTGCTTGGGGTGCACTCAATATCACTGTCCGCTTTGCTGACAAAAACAAAACAAGAAAAAATTTTTGTGCTGTTAAACCTTTACAGTGGACTAAGAATGGAAAAAATAATTTTCTATACGATGCAGTATATTTGTACATCCTTAGATCAATCTCTTAGACAACAGTTTAAAAAAAGAACACAAAACTGAAATTATTAATCAAGCTTCCATATACTGAAATGTCATATTGCCATGGAAAATATATCATAAATAGACAACTGTTTAGAAAGCATTCTTCATATATCCCTGAAGTAAAAATATTTATATCTCACTATCTATCTAGCTAGCTATTAAAGAAACTTGTCCAATTTTCACAAAGGTGAGAGGATTGCTTTTTGAACTTGATAGAGATTGAATGCCACTCAACCAGAATGATGAAAGAAATCCTAAACAGTTTATGCACAAACAAATGTAACATTTGTTAATATCCCAAAGTCCACGGAGATATGAAATCAAAAGTTTTAGCTGTATTAGTTGAGCACTTCAGATATATGAGTTGTGACCCTTTTGCATGTAAAGGGCTATGTTCATTTCCAGGTAATAGAAGACTACTTTTCAGGCCTAATATTCATCATCAGAATTAACAAAGTTTCATCATCAACTTCCTATTCAGGAACTTATGAAATATGACACTCTAATTCATTCATTAAAGCACTCACCTGGTCTGCTAAAATCAGTCCATGAATGTTGCCTATGTATGTTATATGTACTGCATATTGATGAAGTGTAGATCTATTGTATAATCCTTAGGCTGCACAACTGGTGTTTAAACTAGAACATAGAACTTGAAGTTTTGTGAGTTGAGCTTGTCATTGATTTCATTTTACCTTGCAAAAAAAAACCCTGAAATTTTGACTTTATTCTTTCCTCACTCTCCTGATACTTTACAAAAATTCTACTAACAGGGCAGAAACTAAAAAATCTGCATACCTAACTACAAGGTTCAATTATCAAAAGCTAAAAGGTCTGCTCCTATAGCTCATGATGATGAAGTAAAACAATATAACTTAATTTTTTATTTCACAGTAATTAAAATGTTAATTTGCTAAGAAATGTTACCACTTTTCCTAAAAGCTTTGGATTTTAACATGTAAATATCAGATTTTGAAGACCAGCAGCCTCACAGTGGGATACAAAATCTGTGAGCCTGGATAATACCTTTAAAACATTCAGAAGTGACAACGAAATATCTTTTTTGGACATGCTAGAAGGAGTTAACTGTGATTAATTGCTTTTTACTCCAGCTCATTTCACAATTATGATTTCTGTCAAGGAATTGTCAGTATGAAGCAATATATCAAAGCATAAATATCACTAATAAAACGGCACAGAAAGATATTCTCTGACTACCTAAAACTGAAAGGATTTTATTGAAAACATCCTTATTTTGTTTGGCAGTCATCCATGACCTCCTACTGTTGACAAAACCAGCAGCAATTCCTGTTTGAAGTGTACCAGAAGATGATCCTGCTCAGCAAAAGCTGGTGCTTTAGAGCATTTAGAGGATTTATCTCTAAATTAATATTTTCATCTAACACTCTCACTATACACCTTACATAATCTTTAAATTATAGGAAAATGCTAGAAGGGAGTTCTGAGATTCGGCAGCTGAAGTAATGCTGGAGATTTATAGCTCTCTGAAGTCGGCATTTGTGACTGACCCAGAGCTCACCAGGGCTGCTATTTCACTTTTCTGATTCATGATAAGTGTAGCTGTCTCCAAATAAGCCTCCAGAGCCCATTAATGCCCAGCTCCCTCCCTCGTGGTAAATATGCACACATCTAGCTTCACTTTTAATGCTCTGATGCTGTTAAGTTGAATAGAAAATAGGGCTTTCTTTTCCTCCTTTAAAAATAAAATTTTCAATTACTTTAAAGAGTTGACTTTAAAGACTCTAGTTCACACATTTATTTTTTTGTCTAAATAAATATTAAAGAAAAAAAGCTATTTATACACTGAAACTGCAAAATAATATTTCACTTGATTGATGAATTTTTTGTATCTCTTAGTGTAGTCCCCTAGCTTCCTTGCATTTGTTGTGTGAAGCATGTACGACTAATTAACAAAATAATTTGCATGATGATATGAAGGTAAATATTATAAATAAATAGAATACAAGTTCATAAAATGTTAAAAAAAAGCACTAATGTATTTGTCATCCCTGCTTCAATTTATTTTTCGTTAATAAAATATACATTGTTTTCCATTTGGAAAATTTATTAGTGGCAACACATTCAGCATGCATCTTTGTCTGTTTAGAGATGAAGTCTTTGTTTAGGCGTCAGCGATGGGCTTTTTGTGCCATTGTCTGGTCTGTCAGATTGGATGAGCATGTGTGTTTAGGGGTGCAAAGATGTGCAGCCACATCTGCTGTGCAAAGCCGTGAACTCACAACTCTCCCTACCACTACAATGTGTTGCACTTGGAGCTCCTTTGTTGTGATGGACCTGCTGGTGGTTGCGTGTCTGAAGTGTCACAAGTGTCAGGCCTCATTACAGTCATGATAATCACTCTGAAACAGCCACTTATTTTGACCATTTAATATCGAAGGGTAGGAAATTAAAGGCTAGATGCCTAATAGGTTTTGTGATATTCAATTGATTATACATTGGGATTCAAAACCACAATAAAAAGATAAAAAGGTCTGTTAACAAAATAATGTCCCTTGTTCTTCTAAAGAACAGTTTTTTTAAAAGATACCAGTAACATCATGTAAACAGTTGACAATCATTTAGATAGTGTTTTAGCAAGGTATCAATTTCTTCTATGGAATTATTTCTGTAGAATTATTAAAAAAAAGAGAGATTAAAAAACCCACAAAGATTCCTTAAGCTTAATTTATTCTTTTTCCACATTTATATCTTAAAAATTCCATTGTCTTCAGCACTGCACTGGGCTTACCATTCAGTGTTTATGTTAAAACCAAATAAATCTTATTAGTATTCAGATCACAGGCTTTATATTAACTGATTACAGAAACAACAGCTGTCAAATTTAAATCAGAATATTTTTGAGTTCTTCAATGTTAAATGGAGTTCAAACTCGCAGTTTTGGTTTTAGGTATATCTATATGATCGCTACATTATTCAGTCTATCTATATGATCCTTACATTATTCAGTCAAGTAGTTCAGTCACTACTTGATTTTACAGTTAATTTTATAATAAAAGTGAAAAAGTAATGACTTCGATAGGAAGGTTGAAATTCATGCATGATATATAAATAGGAATTCTGTCAGAAACTCAAGTATTTGAAGAGATTTGTGTTCCACAATGAATTTTTCTGAACATATTTTCTTACTTATAAATAATATCTTTGACTATTATTTTTCTTCACAAAGTTTCTTCTCAGCAAATGTGTGTTAATGGTTTGGGATAAATTTTAACTACAGTCAAGTTACAGGTGAACATCAAGAATTAAAGAATACAGCTGATGATCTTTATGAAATTATGCTTACACAAAACCTACATCTGTTGTCACTCTAATAATATTCTGCAGCCCACTACAGGATTAATCAATTCTAATCTAGATGGGCCTTTTTAGAGACCTTAGACCTGTATGGCCTCATTAATTCAGATAGTACGTGACAGTTCAGAGGTTTCTTAAACCAGCCATAATCTGCAAAAACATACTTCTGTGCCAGTTTGAGATGCATGCTGTTTTCAGGTTAGAATTCCTGTCTTCCACCTGAAGTTAATGGGCAGAAAAATTAAAATAAGTGGATTCAGTTTTCATCCTGAAGTTTAGGGAATTACACAGAGCTGTACTCACTCACAAGACAATGAATGGTGAGAAATTTTAAGCTCCAGAGTCTTCCAAAATATTTCAAGTAATATTAAAAAAAAAAAAAAAAAGAAGGCAAAAAGGTATGACAATTAAGGAGAAAAATGGAAAAATATGAAAAATACGGAACAGCCTAAATATACATTGACTTAAGTTTGATCCATTTTATTTTTCCTATAAACTAACCAACCAGAATTACTGTTCTACATAGGCAATGTTTGTTCACTTCTTTCCATCTCTCTGTGAGACTTTAACACTTGTCATTTGTCTGAGGTCCTGTCCTCCTCTTTCACTGATTTCTCTCTTACACCTTTCCAATAAAAAATAAACCTCTGTTTCTTTCAGCAGGCATTACACTCTCTGTAAAGGTGTTAGTTACTTTACTCTGAAGAATAACTGTACTGCGCCAGAGATAAAAAAATGGATTACAGTTTATAACACTACTGATTCCTGTACAACTAGTCTGGAAATATGAGTTTAAATCATTAGACTATGTAAATCCACTGGTACACAGCTAAATAGACAAAAGATTCTTAATTTTTGCCTATGACAAACATCTGAAGGATGGATACAAAATACTATGAATGTATTGTCATCAGTTTGCTCTCATGTATGGACCTGGGAAGGAAGCACAGTGCTGTGAATGATCTCACCCAGAAAATGTGCATGACCGCTTTAGCCAGAGATTAACACACCTCCAGAGAACACCTTTTAAAAGCACTGTTCCTTTAATGTCCTATTTTCATGATCAATGAGTTCAGTAGCCTGCAGCCGAATCCCTGAAGAATAGACTGGAGCAAACTTTCCTGGCCATAGCCCTAAAAAAAGTTTTATTCTAGCTCATTGAAACAGAACCATATTTAACTCTATGAGAGAGTAACGATTAGTTAAAAACCATATATTTCAGCTGCCTGAACATGTGAGACTGGTGCCCTTGAGCTCCTGAACTTATATAAACTGAATTACAAGTAACACTGAGGTGATCTTGCACTCTGCTATGATGACATTAGTAATAAACTTTTGCTAAAATAAATAAAAAAATTTCTGCCAAAAGAGGGTTAAATGTCACAGAAAGTTCACATTACCTATGAAACTTCTAAATTCTGATATAATCTGAACTTTGCAGCTCAAGCTGTTTTATTTAGAATTATATGTAAACAACAATTCTTTAATTAGGTCAATTAAGATGAAATGTATAAAAACAGAAGGAGAGCTAGGGCACAACAGAAACGCTGCAGAATGTCCAGATTAGGACACAGCGAACCCCACAAAGCTGACCATCTTATAACATTATAAATCAGCAGCTATTCATAGTGCCAGGCTTTTTCATTACTATTCAAATCATGCATTTTAAAGAAAAAAGTTTAAACTTCAGCACTGAAATAGAAATAATTTTCCACCTCTGACTTTGTGGTTGCTCCCGAGAGCAACAGAGGCATGACTGCTTCCAAGAAACAAAGGTTTCCTGCCAAAGGAGTTTGAAAGAAGCAACACTTCCCCAAAACCTGTGGTATTCTTGGAAGGTGAGGAAGGGACATGCTAATCATTCTGAAGATGCACACTAGTCATTCTGAAGATGAACATTCCCTGGCTATGGACTGACCCAGACCTGCTGAAGCACTCTTTTATGTGTGACTTAAAAGAAACAAATTGGGACTTGTCCTAATGAGAGAAAAAGCCCAGTACCTCTTCAGTCAATGAATAATTAACTGTTGGTCAAAGTTTTAATTTTTTTTTTTTCCTAAATTCAGAGCTGAGATTAAAGGTTTGTTTATGGAGACCAAAGTGCTGGAAGGCAAATTAAGCCTTTTAGAGCTCTGTGTAGAAAAAATGCTACTGCTCAAAAAAAAAACCAACATAATAAAACCCAACAAAAACAACAAACCACAAGAAACTGATAAAGGAATTATAAGTAAAGTGAAGAACATTCACTTTGAAATATATATATGTATACCTTTCTCCAATGAAAGTGTCATTAGCTCTTTATTGATTTCCATGTTGAAAAGAATTTTAACTTTTCTGAAGTATCAGGGTTATAATCAAAGCAGATAATGTGGGCATGTCTGCTGTGCAATCAGACAGCCTGCAATAACCTGCAACCTAGGAAAAAAATTGAGGTTTTCCTTTTAAAAATATTTGAATTTGTTATTGCTGCCAAATTTTGAATTTTATTACTTTTGAGAGAATGCTAACAAACCATTCTACTTTCCACAGAAAAGTTTTAAAGTTAAATAACTAAAATTAGGAGTAAACTGTTGGTATTGGAAATGAATGTTTAAATTAGAAGAAAAGAAAGTGATTTTTTTAAACGATATGTTTTTGCTTCATTATATTTCAAAAAGCCTCAATGTCAGTATTTTGAGTTACATTTTTATGTGCCAGGTACGTGTCTTTATATTTGTTTTGATAGAAAAGCAGACAACAGACCATTTCATGGATAATAAATTCAAGATAGTAATGAGGAGACAGTACTGCCACAGCTAACTGCACACAGATTGGAGGGTCACATTATTTGACACAGATCTAGTATGGCCCTTAATGAATCTATACACTTGATTAAAGTTACTATCTTTTATAGTACTAAATAGCTTTGCATGAGAAGCTAGTTAATTTCAAACAGAGTTAAGAGAGCCATTCTGTTCTAAAAGAAAATAATTTCTGGAATTTAAAAAAAAATTTTAAAAATTCTGGTGAACAGCTTCCAGTATGTTCATATGCAAAGAAAAAGACTAAATGTAAATATTGCAAAAGACCAAGAATGTATCCAAATATGAAAAGCTGTACGGGACAGTATGTCACAAAATATTGCAGAAACTGGATAAATTTAACCTGAAATCTCCATTCTTCTAGTTTCTTCTTTTTCTTCTCAGATTCTTTTCCTTTTTTTTTACCACCCTAACATCTCCATTGTTTTAATTGAGTACTCCTTCACCTAAAATGACCCTGGTTCATGAATTTCTCAAAATTCCCCCTTTCTCATCTTTGATACCAGTTGTCAGTTATCCATTTCAAGATCTTGTTTTCAAAGATATTTGTCTTCATTCTCCAAATTCCTTTCTGTTAAATTTTCTCTCTCCTGTCATAGGTTGTTTATTCTCAAAATCTATTTTTCTGTCAGGAAATGTAATTTTCTTTCCCTTTGTTAGCTTTCATAAGAATTCATACTAAATGGAAGCCAATTTGAAGGGTGAAAATACAGCTCCACAAAGACCAATAGTGGATCTTGTCCTGCATCATGACCTCCACCAAGGAATGCAGGTGGCATCACCAACAAGTTCAACCTACAAATAAAAACTGTGCTAATGATACAGAAAATTTATTCCCATTCCTAATTAAAATATCAAAAATTACTCTTGCCCAATTCCAAGAGATTTTCCAGTGAAACTGCATGAATCCATGCATGTCCCATATGGAATCTGCATAAAACAAGAATAATAGGGTGCAATTTGTAATTCTTTACCTGTGGACTTTCCAACACGTAAAGTACAATTTCCAGCTGAGACAAGCTTAGCTTGCTAGGAAGATAAACCCTTTCTGGCTGGAGCTGCTGCCTATGCATGAAGCAGAGTCATATTTTGAGCTTTTGTTGTTGCAACATACGGAGCAACACAAGATGTACAGGATGTAGAGCAGGCATGCATGCTGTGATAAAAAATTGGTTGCAGCATCTAATCTCAGATTATAACAAAGATGTTTTAGCCTAAAATTCTGCCTGCTTTGGAGCACAGACATAGGACAAATTACAACCAAATTTGAAAAGAGACATATATAGACAATGCAATTTCCTTGATGCTATGTAATCATATTCCTTGGGGAAATATCTATGTGTTTATACATCTTAAATTGCTCTTTTGCCATATAGATATTTTTATCATTGCTCTTGATGAATAGATACCAGAGACTAACTACTTTATTGTAGGATCAGATTTAGTGAGACCTGTCATGCTTTGCTTTTATTCTGCATCCCGGATAAAGAAAAAGATCATCTGCACCATCACACATCCTTGAATCTCTACTTTCAGGCTAGCAGTGTGAATATGAACATCTGGAATACAATTTATTTCTCACTTGTGTCACCTTTGCAATGTGTTAAGGGCACATGTTTGTCTTCTAGTAACATATATTGCACCTCTCTATCTCACTCTTACAACTCCACGGTATTATGCTACAACACCACATTTTTTTTTTTTAATTCCATGTTGTTTATAATCTTTTCCTTTTTGGCTTCACTTTATGCCCTCTTGCAAAGTGTCACTACAGAAAGCATGGCCATAAAGCAGCTGGCATGGCTTGTTCTTTTTGTGACTCTGCTTTTCAGGCACAGGGATAGAGTTTTTCTGGGTGGTTGACAGCACGGATCTTTATGCACTGAGTGGTGGTCCTTGTTTCATTCACCACCAGGGCATGTTTTTGAATGGAATAACAGATGTATTAAAAGATGAAAAACAAGACAAGAAAATTGCTTTCAGAGTATTCCGCCCCACCTCCAAAAATATAACCAGAGTCAAGAACTGAAACATAAGGCTGGACAATTATTAGAAACATATGCATCTTGCATGTAAATTCTGGGCCAGAAGAATGGTAACTTCAGCTGGTAGCCAGAGTTGCAGAATTCTATATTCAATCACAGTTTAACTTTCAAATCACCATTCCCAGTTCAGAACCTCTCATAAAGAGATAGTATTCTCAAAACACAGGCTTTTAGGATGCATATGTTATTTCTCCATGTAATATTCAGCCACAACTGGATGAGCTGTGCAAAATTGAAAACTAGATTTCTAAGAAATGATATTATCAGTTCAGAGCCGAGAGCAACACTGAATGCTGGGACTAACCTGTTTCTTCAGATGTAATTTTTCTGACACATGCCAACTGTAATCTCCTTTTTCTTACTGTTACTAACAAGACCTCGTTGTGGAAAACTAACTCCAATGAAGATTAACTGATTTACAATCATAGAATCATTTCCACTATCTCTTTACATTTATCATGTAAGTTGTAGAGCATGACACAAGTAAAATCCTGTTGCCTGCTTTGAACTAGTGAACATTTCTATTGCTCATGCCACAAAACAGCTAGGAAAATGTTTAATGTAACAGTAAAGTTCAGTTTTCCACCAGCGCTTTGAAACAATGAATTTTTTGTCTTCAACAGCTTACATTTTTTTCTCTGAGAGAATAAAGCATTACTCTTTGTGAGTGATAGCAGTCTGTTTTTCTGTCCTAGCAGGAATACATTAACCAGGAAGCTCTCTGCACATGATTATATTTCTTAGCTTTGAAGAGACAACCATTAAAATATATCAATGAAAAATAACGTCTTTCTTTAAATTAACTAATATCTACGTTTAATGAAGCTCAGTTTATAGTGATTTTCTGGATGAAGTGCTTTTCTTTCAGCCTAATTATGTGCACAGCTTTCAGACAACAAGGAGTGTCTTTAACATTAGATAAGAACCTAGGCTTTTATCTCAATCAATAGTCTTTAGCCTTTGAACTCATGTCAGAGAAAGACCACTCCGTCACATTCAGTTCTACCTGACCTCTTTCTTCTTAATGCACACTGCCATTTACAGAAGGAAAACACACAGATATACAGTATATGAAAAAGTGAAGTATTCAGGGTAT